>NC_142928.1:93757327-93792327 GCF_046866305.1 Octopus bimaculoides
ATACATATGTACTATATATGTACGCATATTAGTGCCTCCGTGTGTTTGTTACTTAGTACGTATGGATATATATTTCTTTGTATACCTTTGTATTTGGGTCTGAATATTAATTGAAGGAAAAATTTACATAATGTATCGCTATGATTTCGATAACAGAAAATTCATTGACGAAATAGCAATTAAGATTACTAGTGTTATAGGTCACATATAACACCAACTGGATTTTATAGGATAATTGCCTTGGGAAATGATTTCTCAAAGACAGAATATTTACATTTCTAGGCTTGCAAGATCAACCTGTACTATTACGAACGCATATTCAACAAGAGAATACAATTGTTTGCAAATGACATTCAGATCAGCAATGATTTAAATTGCATATATAGATTCGTTTGTGTCATGCAGATAGGTCTTTTATTAATAATAAATATGCTTTATGTTAGTAAAATATTAAACATTAATATTGATGTTAGGTGCATGAAGCTGGTATCTAGTGTCATGTTTTATTGATCTTACTTTGGTGTGATGATGCAAATCCGTCGCATGTAACATTCCTTGTTCTTAAGGCTAATGCTCATATCGAGTAGGCGTGGCAGTCTACATTTTACCGTGCTTCCACATAAATTCTTTATATTGAATTTCTATATACCACATCGAATCATTATATTTTTCAAGCAAGATAAAGAAAAACTCTACACATTTAACTCCTCTGTACATGCAGCATAAACGATCAATACCTGTAGGAACAAACGTTAGGCGAGCGTCGTGGGAGATTACGACGCCGTGCGGAATTCTTGGGTAAAATCTTTTAGAGTATGTTCAAGAGGGAGAAGCGTATTCACTGGGATGCTGAGGAGTAAATGTGACTAAAAATTAAAGTAGGTTTTCCGAAATGAAGTTGCCTAGTTTATAAAGCTCTCCTTGTTAAGGAAGGATATAGTATTTTTGTATATAGTTGGTAAGCACTCTCTTGCTATCGCTGTGATGCGAAGGATGAGATAACTGACATGAAGTGCAACGGATTAAGACTTGCTTTACATTGCTGATGCCTACTTTTCATTTGCTGAAATAGAAATAAATACATTTCGAATGACGGTGAGTGATTGAATTCCTTCAAGAGTGTCAAATTTACTACAGCTATAAACGTGCAATGTGTGGGCTGAGATAGTAGGCTCTGGTTGTGCGTGATATATGTAGTGAAATATCAAGCTGAATGATTTTTGTAACACATTAGAATAATTAATGTCTTAGGACATGCCATTGCGATCTCTCTAAAATGAATTGTCTTTACGCATCGCTGATTTAGTGTTCGGCAAATATTACAGATAAGCGAACTATGAGATATGCTTAACGACAATGTTGATGACGACGATCAACTTTTAAAAAGAGCAGTAGCTATTTAGCCCAAAGTTATACGTCCTTGACAAGCCTTGTGGTGTGGTTAACAAGCTCGCCGTGCAACCACGTGGTTACAGGTTCAGCTCTTCTGTTGGGTAATTTGGGTAAATGTCTTTTATGATAGCCCCAGACAAACCAATGCTTTTGAAATGAATTTGGTAGACGGAATCCATGTGGAAGTCCGTAACATATATATATATATATATATATATGTGTGTGTGTGTGTGTGTGTGTGTGTGTGTGTGTATATATGTATATATGTATCTATATATAATATATATATACATATAATATATATATATAATATATATATATATATATATATATATATATATATATATATATATATATATATATATATATATATAGAGAGAGAGAGAGAGAGAGAGAGAGAGAGAGAGAGAGAGAGAGGAGCAGGCGTGGTTGTGTGGTAAGAAGCTTGCTCCCCAACACCATGGTTCCAGATTCAGTCCTTCAGTACCAGTACGTGATACTTTGGGCAAGTGTTTTCTATTACAACCTCGAGCCGATAAAAGCCTTGTGAGTGGACTTGGTAGAGGGAAACTGAAAGAAGTTTGTCGTATATATATATATATTTTTCCCCACCCTACTGGTGACAACCGGTGTTGGTGTGTCTTTATGTCCCCGTATCCTAGTGGCTTGTTAAAATAGAACAATAGAATAAGTACCCAGCTTTAAGAAACTACTTTGGTTAATGTATTCGACTAAATTCCTTCAAGGCATTTCCCCAACATGGTTGGGAAACAAGTAAAAGAAAACGAAGGCAATTCCTACTATAACAATTCTGGCTATTCGTTTTTAAGTGTAGCGAAGGTAGACCACATTAATGTATGATATCCTCTCCAATTTTATAGCGGTATTGTCAGTGCCGGATTTACCACCGTGCTTAGGTGTGCTTAAGCATAGGGTCTCGTTGACCAGGCCGAGGGGCATCTTCCTGCCCCCCCCCCCCCCCACGCAATATTGTACGATGAATTTCCTGAGCATGTATGTCTAACAGTCCAAGTAAGCGGCCTCGTAACTAAACTAGCACAGGGACTCATTTGTCCTAAATCCGGCACTGGGTATTGTGCAATTTGAGAAAGATTTGGTATCTATTTCAAGCAAGCCAAACCTGAACGGAAGAGAGGACGGATGTTGCATCGATTTTGCAGTAGTGAGATGATGATATGCATGAATAAAGACTGAATTGGAAGAGGATCTATAGTTTGGGAATTTTGGGAGAATTTGATGCATCATTAAAGGGCATGGGATATTAGTATGTTTAATCTAAATTTAATTACAAATAACTATAAATAAAGACGTGTGAATGTGTACATACATGTATTTGTGTATATAATTATATGATACTAAATGTGATATAAATCTGTAATCAAAGTCAGATGCAGACATATTGCCTTCGTAATATTCGTTGATCTGTGAAATAAAAAAATTACTGATAGAAAATATGCAAGAATATTGCCTGTAATTTATACTATTTTTCATAAATTCCTTTACGTTAAATACACTTCTTGGCCAACGTATAAATTAATTATTTTTGATAAGCTAGCTATAAACTGGTTTCTTTTTGCATGAATCCGCAGAGATATCTTCTCTGAAATACATAGATATATGCATTCAAATAGGTGTGGGTGTGTGTATGTGTGAGTGTGTGTTTATATATATATATATATATATATATATATATACACTCACATACGCACACACACTCACAAACACACAGACTTATACATATATATATATATATATATATATATATATATATATATATATATATATATATATATATATATATATACATACATATATATATATATATATATATATATATATATATATATATATATATATATATATATATATATATATATATATATACATATATATATATATATGTATGCATATATATGTATATATATAAATATGTATGTATAAACGCACCGTGTCTCTGTGTGGTAAGAAGCTTGCTTTCCACCTACATGGTACCGAGTATAGTCCCGCTGCGTAGTAAATTCAGTGTTAACAGCTATAATGTCGGGCTGACCAGCCGATTGTAAGTGGATTTCGTAGACGAAATCTGCCCTTCGAATATGTGTGTGTGTGCGTGTGCGTGCTTACGCGCGCATTTGTATCCCTGTATCCGTGTTTACGTCCTTGTAACTTAGCAGTTTGATGAAGAAAATCATTGGAATAAGTATCAGCCTTAAAAAAGTGCTGAACTCGACACATTCGACAAAAATTTTTTCCACGTGTGTCTCGCCAATGCATTAGATTGAAACAAGGAAAAAAAATAAAAGATGTGCGTGTGTGTGTGTATGTGTGTGTGTGTGTGTGTACACAGAGATACGCACACGCACATAGATAGATAGATAGATAGATAGATAGATAGATAGATAGATAGATAGATAGATAGATAGATAGATAGATAGATAGATAGATATTGGGAGAGAGGGGGAGGGGGAGGGGGAGAGGAGAGAGGGGAGATGGGAGAGGGGAGAGGGGAGAGGTGGGGGAGAGGGGAGAGAGGGGAGATAGGGAGTGGAGAGAGAGGGGGAGAGAGAGGGAGAGAGAGAGAGAAATAAAGAGTGTGTGTGTGTGCGAGAATGACAGAAATAGAGGAATATGCAGACAGTGTTAATAAAAGAAACGATTTTTACGGCACAGATTATTCCTTTGTTGAATCACTTAAGGAGGAGTCAATGAAATGTATGATCGTTCTGCTCTCAGTTAATTATTTACAGATAGAAATCTTGATTGTACACGCTAATGAATAATATTTGTCTGTTTTCTTGCCGCATAATCTTCATTCAAAATTTTACTTTATCTAGAGTGTTTAGTAAATCATGAACCACTACAGCGAGCCAGTTTACACAAATATAAATGATATATATTGTTTTGTTTCTTTCCAGATCTACTGACGGAGGCGTTAAATATTCTGAGGCAGATAAATAATAATTGTATGCAATCATTGCCAGATGGCTGCATAAGGGCTTACTGATATGTTATATTTAGCGTTGGACAACACTATTTAGAGCAAGGATATATTATTCAGCCACCAAAACGTGTTTGCTCACTTTATTCCTGCCGACAGGGTTGAAAATGTTATTTGTTAATCGATATTACGTGTTCCTTTTAATCAAGCACTGAACATATTGATTTTCAAAACTTACTGTTTTACTGCAATGTCAATAAAAATTTATAGCCGTGAAAGAAAGCCATATTATTAATACCCTTTATTATATTTGCATATAATTAAGCTTTCTTGTTATATAGTCATTTATTTTATAATTTCCTGCATTATTCAACTTTTAGTTTTCATTAACGAAATTGACACGGTAAGCTAAAACGCTCTGTCTGTATTATTTGCTATTTAAATTATATTAATTCAAAGACGCTGAAGAGTTTAAGTTAATTAGAACCACAACTAACTCGGGTAATTGATCTTTGCCTTTGGACGATTAACACCAGATTTTAGCAGCACACAAATTGGTTAATTATACAAGAAACGTATTGTGGACATAATCAACGTAGCACTTTTATGCTTGATATATATGCAGGATATCAATATATAAACACCGTATAAAAATCTTAGAACATATAATTGAGCAGTGTTTCCGAAAAAAAAATGACTGCAAATAGGCTAATTACATGTTGGAGACAATAGAGAACGAAAATCCGGGCATTAATTGAGAGATTGTCCATATATTTTTTATTTGTCCACTAACATAGTTTATAAAATCACAATCAACAAACTATGGAGTAAGATACGCATGTTTCTTCTTATAATATTTATATGAATACAGATGATAATACATCTTTTAGTCTAAAACGAAAATGATATTTAATTTTCTAAGTGGCTATAATAAGGCCTATATTTTCCCCTAAAATATCACTTATTTCTTCTTGTACTTCAATGCCAATTGAATGCAACACTTTATTGTCGAGAACAATATTGCTGTTCCAGCTCGTTTTAAAGAAATTCAGAACATCAGTCGCTTTTTGAGAGCATATAAACTCCTCGTGGGCACAATCCATCAAAATACAATATGTTTACATTAATATCTTCTGATAAATTATAGGTACTATATTTGGTCGCACAAAATATTAGAAGGTTTCTATTATTTAGCTTAATATAAAATATGGTCTAAAAATTATCATTGATATGGTATGGATTTATTGATACTATTGCAACAGTTTTGTTCCCTCGACTTGTGATGCAGTCTGTTTCTGATATATATAATTAGAATTTATAGTCTAATTACAAAAAAAAAAAAAAATTATGATTTACCCAAACAACAAAATAAGAAATAACTCTGGAATTTTCATTTTTGAAACTTATCTATTTAAACCGGTAATCATGAACAATTAAAAAAACGATCATCAACTAAATCATTATATCAACATTTTCACGTTTTACCAAAGGTTCTGATATAACTGAAAGAAGCGTAGGTGAAATCATTTGTTGTTGAAAATAATTGGGCATACTGAAAATACACGCACGCACACACAGACACACACACACACACACACACACACACACACACACACACGAATATAATGTCAGTTCGTTCACTTATGCTAACCCAATACAACTTATCGCACAGTTTGACCATCAGTGACTAAACAGGCAACCTCACCTCCTATGGGAGTACAGCAGTACAGAAAAAATGTGATTCGTCCCACACAAGCCGATGACTCTTTATACAAATCACTGTGTGGGTTTCCAAGGGGTTTGATTACTCCACTTCTTATCAAGATCATCCCAGAAAAGGAGAATAAAAGGGGGAGAAAGTAAAACTCTCCGGCTTTCATGCATCGAATACGAAAGAGTACATACATTCATACATGCATACACGTGTAAGACAGATAGATACATAGATAGGTGTATATATATATATATATATATATATATATATATATATATATATATAAACATTACGGCACTCCGTCGGTTACGACGACAAGTGTTCCAGTTGATCCAATCAACGGAACAGCCTGCACGTGAAATTAACGTGCAAGTGGCTGAGCATTCTACAGATACGTGTACTCTTACCGTAGTTCTTGGGGAGATTCAGGCGTGACACAGAGTTTGACAAAGTTGGCCCTTTGAAATACAGGCAGATAAGAAACAGGAAGAAAGAGTGAGAGTAAGTTGAGGTGAAAGAGTACAGCAGGTTTTGCCACCGACCCCAGCCGGAGATTCTTGGAACTTTAAGTGTTTTCGCTTAATAAACACTCACAACGCTCGGTCTGGGAATCGAAACCGCGATCCTATGACCGCGAGTCCGCTTCCCTAACCACTGGGCCATTGTGCCTCTACAAACACGCACACACACACACGCGCACACACACACACACACACACACACACATATATATATATATAATGATTTGTAAAAGTAAGATGCAAGGATCCAGGTGTAGGGAGTTAGTAAGCTTCGAGCAGTCTGTAGAAGGGATACAAACAACGTTCAGGAACAATAGTGTTTTATTGACGTAGATGGTTGTAAATTTTTCCCATATCGAAGATCGATGAAATGAAAAAAGTTTATAGTTCATGGTTAGCAACCAGCGTTGCTATGTATGCGAATAAAAATCTAAATTGAGGGAATGGAGCAGGTAAAAATCCAGGTTACACATGTTTCCTAGTTAGCAGAATTGCTCAACGAGAGATACACAACTAGCTACTTATCAAACTGAAGATACCGTAGTTAAATGAATATCAAGGGATATTCTTTACTCTTTTACTCTTTTACTTGTTTCAGTCATTTGACTGTGGCCATGCTGGAGCTCCGCCTTTAGTCGAGCAAATCGACCCCAGGACTTATTCTTTTTAAGCCTAGTACTTATCCTATCGGTTTCTTTTGCCCAACCGCTAAGTTACGGGGACGTAAACACACCAGCACCGGTTGTCAAGCGATGTTGGGGGGGGGGACAAACACAGACAAACAAACATATACGCACACATGGTGGTTGTCTACTCCTTAAACAGAGTTTGACCACCTCCTGCACCTACACCTTAGCCCTTTCATGGCGTCTGATGTGGCTTTTTAAACCAGACAGTGTTTTGAAAAAACACCCACACAGATTGCACCTCTGATTTGCACTACCAATACCTGCAAGTAAGTTCTGCTCATTGTGGATCCTAACATGTCTTTTAAGACCCCCATTGGATTTGCAAACCCTCTGGCACACACCACATTCAAACGTGTGCACAGACATATAATCAGAATAGCTGGGTGAGGTTTGTTTTCCATGGGTTCGCAGGTGAGATTTGAGGCCAGCCAAGGACAGACATGGTCTGTCACAGACTGTGCACACAAAAAGGTCCTTGTCATTCACCTTCTCAGTCTTCACCTTTTTCCTTAAATGTCTCTTGAGCCCTGCTTGCATCATCCTGGCCTCTTCAAATGCTTTCACTCCACTCCACACCCTTGTTCGCCATCCAACTCGATCTGAAGCGAGGACTTCTATATCTTTTGGAGCCATTCCAATTGACTTCATAGCAGTCCTTATGCCATCCTTAAACCTTTTTTTAGGTTTATGCCGATAACGTTTCCCCTCTGCAAGCTCACCATAAAACAGCTGTTTCGGCATGCGTTCATCTGTCATTCGAACAATATGGCCACATCATCTCAATTGGTTCCTCAAAATCATGGCTTTAATTGAGGGGATGCCTGCAGATGCAAGGATATCTGTGTTTGGAGTAAAAGAATTCCATTTAATTCTTAAAATATGACGAAGGCATTTTTGGTGGAATTTTTCTAACATTTTAAAATGCCTTTCATAACAGGTCCAAGTTTCACAGGAATACAATAGGGATGTTAAGACAAATGATTTGTAAAGAGCCAGCTTTGTATTGTTATTTATATGTCGCTGGCGCCAGACGCGTGACTCCAAGCCACCAAATGCTTTTGCTGCCCTTTGAATTCGCAGGTGTATTTCCGTATCAAGATTTCCATCATCTTGAACAGAGCTTCCCAGGTAGACAAATGAATTTACAACCTCAAGTAACTTTCCCTTAACAAAAATTTTAGGGAGGTTACACATACATATATATATACATATATACGACGGGATTCTTTCAGTTACCGTCTATGAAATCCACTGACAAGGCTTTGGTCGGCCCGAGGCTATAGTAGAAGACACTTGCCCAAGGTGCCACGCAGTGGGACTGAACCCGGAACCATGTGGTTGGTAAGCAAGCGACTTACCACATAGCCACAACTTGCAGTGCAAACCACCGAGTAGGAGAACGAATAAAACAGAAAAGCATATGTGTAAAGATATAAGATATGGGATTGGGCAAATACCAAATTTATTAAGAAAAAGAATAAGAATAAAGAGAAGGAGAGGGGGAAGAGCAGGGGTAAATTTGATAAGATTGAAGCTGGCTAGGAGAAGGTCTTCGTGAATATAAACTGGGGTCATTTACTATGTCCACTAAAAATAGATAAATCAATATACTGTGACACCCGTGTACATATTTTTAAAGAGAATCAAAGTAAAATAAAGAAGAATCTTAGACGTAAGAATTGCAGGAAGAGAAGAAAAAGAAAAAAATTAGGAGTGGTAGTAAGTTGGAATTTGTTAGGAGATTAGGGGGAGTAAAAGAGGGAGGTTACAGATTATCTTCCTGGTCAACAAGGGAACATAGTAGTTCTAGGTAAATTGATAATTTATCACTTAATAGTAAAGCTATACAAAACACATATTAGCGCGCATGCGCGTATTTTCTCTATGCACATGTTGTATCTTGTACATGTGCATACACATCTAGACGCCTGCATATGCTCCTGTGCAGAAGAAGATCACGAGGTTAAGAAAAAATATAAAATATACAAAAATATAAAGGTAGTTAATAGGTTACGTTATAAATGCATACAAGGGCTGCAAATGCGAAGGAGGGATAGTCAGGGAATCAAAGCGTGGGACCTATCATTGGTACTTCGACAATGTGTGGCATAACTGGTGTTTACAATTAAAAATTGGATAGTTTCAGTCATTCAGAAAATTGTTGTGTTGCATAAAAGAAAAGAGTTTGGTTATGCTCAGATGGCATTTCTTGCTATAACCGTTATACGGTTTCGCATGGGTAACTGTGGACCAGTTTCAATTATATGGAATTGGGTCTTGCTTTAGGTTATGAATTAGCCAAGATAATGAAGTGCTTGCTTGGGATTTCAAGCTAGAATAATGATTATCCACTCTGACTTTGAAGGTGGTGCTGCACATGTCGATGTAGACATAACTGGATTTCTCAGCTGATACCATACATTTGCATACAATATTTTTTGTGAGACATCTATTATTCTAAGGACAGGAGGTGGGGCGTCTACAGCTGTGTAGGATTCTAGAAGGTGCTAAATATGATTTTACGGGGTTATTGTCATCTATGGTTATCCTGGCGTTATATTCATTGTCCACCATGGTGTTAGGATTGGTATGTTTTAGGGTAGTGAGGGTGTCGTTTGGGGAATATAGTTAATAATAGTTCTCTATTATTCTTTATTTCGGTAGTAGGTATAACGGGCTTGTAAGGTAAGTAGATGGTAATTGGATGAGGAATAGAATTAGGGTAGGTAGTGTGAGGAACAGTACCGGTAAGGAGGTTTAAGGATGTTCTAGGTTTATTAGTGGTGATCTGGGTATGGAGTTTAGGGCGAGTTTTGTTACTGAGATTACAGTTAACTAATTGCTGGTTCCCAAGTTTCTATTGTTCAGACGTTGGATTATGCCGAAAATGTTAGTTGTGGTGCAGTAGGAAAATTTAATCGATTGGGGTTTGAAGATTTTTCTAAAAGAACTGGACTTGTGAAAATGACTATCAAGTAGAGAAAAGAACAGCTTGGGTACTCTGATTGAAACACTTAGGGCAATGGGGTGGAACCAGATAACGTCTTGTGTCCTGGTCCGTTCATTCTGGTTTAGGGCGTTACCCGAGTATAACTTGGGATATGGAGCTGCGCGGTGGTGTGGATCTCGATGAGCAGTGGCGGATTTCGGATCCAGGATGACAAAGTTGGAAGAGTGCCTATTAGGTTTGCTACCACGGTTAAATTTGGAGGTAGAGGAGGACGGTGGAATATGGGGGATACTTTGTGCTTTATCTAAAGGAGAAGATGTATCCGTGGTGCCGGGTTTAATGGAAGAGGATCACTCCGGATAGGAATATATTCGACTGGATTCGTATGTCACGCGCGTTCTAGGGCGCAGTTATAATATTCAGCGTATTGCTCGAATATTTCTTTAATGGCAGATAGGGATGAGATCCTGGAAGATACGCTGTCCACGATGCATTTTAGGACATATGGGGGAGGTGAGGATTATAGGAAAAGTTAACATAACTAAGGTTCTCACCGTGTTTATGGTACGGGTAGAATGTGTTACTTTATAAATCTGGAGTGACATCTAGGAAATTAGATTTTTAATACTGTAACTGAAAGAGACGCTAAGTCCCATGTTTAAAAAAAATATATCCGATTATTTTCGTAAGTTGTATTTCGCGGTTATTGGAGTTCTGGATCGCAAATAGAGCGTCGTCCCTATATAGACCACCAGAAATAGTAGGGTATTTGTCCCGGAGAATATAGAGCAGGTAACAGCCAACGAGATCGCTAACTTGAACCGACTCACTCGCCCTCAGTGGATGTCGAAACAGTCAAGGTGGCCTTTCCGAGCCCAATATTTTCCATTGAATGTTATAATAGTTCGACAGACTGCCAGGGGAATATCAATATCATCTCGAGTAAGGTTAGAATGTTTCATTGCAAATATGAGAGCGTTGTTAAGAATGATAGGAAATACACTGGAATAATACTGGTCTATATCTACCTGAATTAATTTATATATATATATCTTTGAGGCTTAAGGATTTAAACCATTGGATGACATCAGTAGTGTTAGTCCATAGGTTTAGTGTAATCTTAACATGGAATTGAAGTAGAACGCTATCTAATATAACTTTGCTAATCGTACCTATATCAGAGCTTGAGAGGCAGATGAGGTGAATGGAAGGGTTCGCAGCAAAAGTTTCCTTATGGTCCTTTAAGTTAATATGAAGTGGGCGAGGTATGGAAAGTTCAGTTCTATCTTCTGAACTAAGTTTGAAAACGTGATCACGAATCTTGAGGTTGATATCCCTCAGGGCAGAGTCTGGTACAATCTGGTAGTCCTTGTGCAGTTGCTTAAGTATCAATTCCCGGTATGTATCCAGAGGTACATACCCGGAATTGATATATATTTTGCCGGTCTTGTCTGCATGGACGAAGATCTCTAGATATTTTCGAAGTTTCCTGATTATATCGTCAATCTTAGGTGAAGACGTTTCTGCTGTTTCACATCTCTTTGCCTGTCTTTTATGCAATAAACGAAAGACAAAAATCTAACTTTTTTTTGTGAAATGTATTTCAGGTTGTTGTCAGCAAAGTTTTATGTTCCTTTCCATAGAGTGATTCACAATTTACGGCAAAATTTCTTAACGCTAGTAATCTGAATAGCGAGCTACAACTACCAAAACGTACTCTAAATCGAAATAAACGAAACGGAGATTGAAAACAGGTAGATTATGACACGTCATCTAAGATGACACATCTGCAACTATGATGCACCACAGTAACTCACCCGCGAGGCAGCTATGTTGCGCCCCAGCATCTCACTTGCGACGCAGCTATGATGCACCACAGCATCTCACACGCAAGGCAGTAGGACACTATGGGCCGAAATGATCATGGTGAATAATAAAGAATTTCGTGAGATCCATTTTCTTTTTCTTATATTTCATAAGCATATACATATATATATATATATATATATATATATATAGTTTTAGGGAAAATTTTAATTTTTTATAAATTGATTTTAATTGAGTTTTTACCTGTAATTTTGGATTTTGTCCCTAATATGATATATATATATATATATATATATATATATATATATATATAAATATATATATATATGTATATATACATATATAGTACGCACACACGCACACACATATAGCTTTAGGTGTGTATGTCTTTGTGTGTGTCTGCGTTTGCGTGCGCGTGCGTGTATCAATATAGGTATGCATGTACGTATATACGTACGTATGTATACGTATAAAATTGTATTTAGTGTGAAGTGAGTCTCGTAAACAGCAATAAATATATTGTATTCACGCATTAGAATCTCGTTATTATAAAATTTCAATGGCTACTCCTGTTACAATAGCTACAGTGTCTGTAAACAGACTGATTTCATTCTATCATTTTAAATTGTTCATTCGCATCCGGAAATGTACATTTTGAAGATGTCTCTTAATTTTTGACGTCCCTATAGTTAAATGCAAATATAAACATGCACGAACACAAGACACAGCACGTTTTCCAATATCTCTACATGCTTGATTGCCTAATAGTCGAACGATTTTAAAATATATCCGAAAATTTTATCATGTTGAATATGTGGTATTGAATTACATTTGGAATTTCAATTGACTTCCGAGCAATCTAAAAAGATCTCGATTTTTTTGTTGTTTATGTTTTTTCCTTTCAATACATGTGTAACAAAAAACGTTGTAGTTGTGACGTTTCATTGTAATTCTGTCTCAAGGGTTAACCTAAATAGTTTCCATTTCCTATAAGATCATGTTAAAATACCTTGACATATCTGATAATGCAACATTTGTTCTGTCTTCAAGTTGTTGTTTTAGGGTATAATGACATTATGCTTTAGCAACTACTATCACAAACTATAACGGATTTCTTGTCACTTGTTATGCGCTACAATTTTAATCTACGAAATAACTCATACAAATAAAATAGATTCTGAAAAATCAATGCAAAATGCAAGATGATTTGCGAATGTATCTATTGACTCTTAGAGGACAATGACATTAATATCTTAACACATTATAGGCGCCGAGTTGGCAAGACAGTTACCACACCGGGAAGACTGCTTCGCGACTCTTTGTCCATCTTTACCTTTTGAGTTTAAATTCTTCTGGGGTCGACTTTGCTTTCATCATTTAGGGGTCCATATAATAAGTAGCAGACGAGTACTGAGGTCGATATAATCGACTTAACCCCTCGCCGAAATTCCTGGCCTTCTGCCAAAATGTGAAACTAACCGATACACTTTGAGCAGCAGCGTCCTTACACGTTTTGACTTATATTTCAATCAAATTCAAATAAACAGATTCAGTATTTCAATATGATTGAAGATGTGTGAGCGCCATGACAGTGAGTATTCTGCTTCTATTAGTGATATATTGGTATTGTATTGATTATTTTCAAACTTCGTATTTATGCAGTGAATTGAAAAGAGACAAAGAAAATCAAGCCAATTTTCAAGGGAAGATGTATATTCTACTAATATATAACGAGACGTAATATATATTTTGTATTATATTTAATGGATGATTTAAAATATTTAAGCGAAACACTCATACCTTCATACATACCTATATACGTTCGTACACACACACACACACACACACACACACACACACACACTTATATGTAAACGCATGCAATATAACCACCCCTTAACTATACTCACTTCCTGACACGCATATACATTTATCCTTACATCTATACACCACCCGCTTCCCTCTACATAACTGTCCTTAACAGAATACCAAACTGGTTTCTAAACCTTCTCCGATTTTAGAATTGTTATCGTTATTTTGAATTGAAGCCAAGTCAGTTCAAAGATTATCAAAGCGTTAGTACAGCATGGCCGTAGCCAATGATTGAAACAACTGAAAGAAAAGAAGGCAAAACAAATAGCTTAGATAAAATATATTACATTTTTATCAAATATCATATAAGATGCTTTCTCTCAATCTAGACGCATGCATTGTTCTTTAGAATAATTCGAAATATAAAATAATATACTTACTACTTACTGACAAGTAAACAATCTCGTTATACTACTTATTTTTTATGTTGCCATAGAGAAAATTGTATTAGTCTGAATTTTCTCGGATTTCGTTAGAGTCTATGCGGCGAAACATCATAAATCATTTGTGAAAAGAAAGATTTGCAGCATATAGGTATTTACAATGTACTTACCCTCGCAGAGAAATAATTATTTTTGTTTAATTTGTGTAACTTTGAAAGTACTGACAATACGGATTAATTAGTATATATTACATTACCCAGTGTAATGGTATGTCGTTTAAATGATATACCAATATAAGGTATGTCATTTAAAAATCATACAGTTTAAGCTTTCTGTGAAAAGTAAACGGCAACTTTATAATATAGGCTTTTACTTACATACGACAAAAAAAAATTGGGTGAATATAATTATATTCTGTTCGATTTAGGAATTTATAGCACTAAGAGTACACAACTTTCACCGAAAAAAGAAAGTAGTAGTACAGATCTAATTAAAATGTCGAGCCGAAGACTCATAAGTGGATTCCGTAGAGAGAAACTGAAAGAAGACCGTCATATTGTGTGTATGTGTGTGTGCGTGTGTGTGTGTATGTGTGTGTGTGTGTGTGTGTGTGTGTGTGTGTGTGTGTGTGTGTGTGTGTGTGTGTCTTCGAGTGTATTTGTCCACCAAATCTTAAACAACTGGTGTTGGTGTATTTACGTCCCAGTAACTTAATTTTATCGAACAAGCGTTCAATAGAGTAAGTACTAGGTTTTAAAAAAATACTAAGGTTGGATCGTTCGTCTAGATACGAGGTGATATCAAAACGTTAACGGACGAGTTCTATAGCGCGCCAAAGGAAGGGTGTGCAGTGAGAGCTAGCAATAACCTTTATGAAGTAGTGTGTTGAGTGACGTCGCCCTGTTTACTTCTCAAGTTGTGAAATGTGTGTATGTGATCACGTGTATGCTGTTGTCTGCGATCTTTTTTCATGGATAGTAATTTCAAAAAACATTAAAAAAAAAACAATTGCAGCGTGGAGGGTGTTTATAAGCCATTTAAAATATCACACAAAATCCGTTAGATTCACTTCAACATTTAAATTTAATTTGTCAAAATATTTTCGTCACTTTGAGACCGCGACCTGTTCACTGACAAAATTCTGAGATGCAGCACAGAATATTGTCAGTGAACAGGTCGCGGTCTCAAAGCGACGAAAATATTTTGACAAATTAAATTTAAATGTTGAAGTGAATCTAACGGATTTTGTGTGTTATTTTAAATGGCTTATAAACACCTTCCACGCTACAATTGTTTTCGTTCCAGCACACGATCTCAGATCAGGTCACTTGCTATGCAAGTACATCTCCGTAATTTTAAAAAAAAACAACGCGAAATTTTGCGTTAAACTTGGGAAGTCTTCTACAAGGACATTGAGCATACCTCAGCAAGCTTATAGCAACAGGCAATGGGTTGTATGCAATGTTTCAAATGACACGGGCGCTCCAAAAGCAGAAGAAAAATGTTACTGGAAGACGATGAATGGTCTGGAAGATCATGAATGGTCTGGACGACCTGCCACGAGCGTCACTCCTGGAAATGTGAAGAAATCGTCGGAGGAAATCAATAACGATTTGAAACATTTAAGGGAAGACATTCGGTGAGATCGACTGGGTCTCTGGAGCGTGAGGAATTCAGGAAGACAATGCACCTTGTCACCGAGCTCTCCTCACTCGTGAGTTACTCGCCAAAAAACAACATGGTATCGTTTTCGCACCCACCCTATTTGACTGATTTAGCATCTGAGAACTTCCATCTCTTCCCCAAGATGAAAATGCAGCCCAATGGCCACCGTTTAATACCGTTGTCGAGACCCAGAACGAGTCGCAGAAGGTCCTCAAATTAGAAAACCACTTCCAGGACGGATTTCAAAAGTGGCAGGAATGCTGGGGCTGTGTATTGCTGCGCAAGGTGACTATTTCAAAGGAGATGATATAAATACGTAGGCAAATAAATAATGTTTTTACTGTCTCAGATATTTTGGTCATTTTTAGAGTATGAATTAAGAGGCTGCATTCCTCTCCTTTGAAACCAAGCGCAGCTATACTTTGTTCTAGGCATGTAGGTACATATTCTGTTGCTCTATAAATAATAATAGCTATGAAGCTGAAAGTGTACTTTGAGTAACGGGCATGCAATCTCTTTTCAAATGGACCCTTTTCTCCCGCATTTTTATGACGATATTAGTATCCAAAAGTGGCTGATTTCCACAACAGAGCATACTTTTTCCTACGGACCTCGCAACAATATCTGGCCAGTTTTACTTTAATTTGGCAACTATTTTAGTATTTAAGTTCCACCAGTATTCCAGTCATATTCAAACTGTTCTAACCACTGATGGGAATATTATATCTAGGAGGCATTCTCTCGCAGTTGCCTTTAGTCTTAACGTTGCATAACATGTTTTTGTCTGTCAATGTATTCTATATTTTATACTGTAGCTACTGTATGAGATCTCTTTTTCTTGAATTGCTTGAATGTAGTCTAATAAAGTAGGATCTCATAATATTGTTAGGACTCTGTGCCAAGCTTTTAGTGCGATTTATTCCCTTTGAGTTTCGTATTTTTTACCAAATACCTATTTGTACCTATACATGTATTACAATTTTTCGGTGAGCAATAACATTACATTGGAGCTGTGCTAAGGTATGTTAATCAACTGAAAATAACTGGAAAAAAATCTAATTACATTCAGTCATGCAACTTCTGATATCGGGAAAAATAGTCACAAGATGTAATTGTTTGGCAAAATCGGTAGTGTATATCAATATATTACATCTAATGGCAGAACAAAAATAAATATTAATGCAGCTGTACTGCCAATATTACATGTGCACAGTTTTATTTGTTACTCCTAGTAACAAATTATTGCGTGACACAATAATACGTCATTTCAAACTTAGTTGGTTGCTCATAGGAATAGTAGATTTAGATTGACAGTATGAACATTGTTTGAGCTACATCATCAATACGATTTGAATGAATTCACTCCACGCTGCACACATTTGTCATTATCAAAGTTTCATAAAAAAATGAACTAAAAAAAAAAGAAGTAGATATGATTAAAGGAAACGCTTTTGTCTGACTAGAAATATGTTCTGATCATGGAGTTGACAGTGTTTCGTAAAAGCAAGAGGGAATGACTACATTAAAATAAAGCCTAACGTCTAAAATATTGGTTTGGTTCTTAGGTAGAAAATCACAAATGCGATTTGCATGCTGCAGACAAAATCGGAGAACGCTTCATCAATGATAAGATGAAATACTGAACGGGAGAGAAGAATCGAAAGCATAGAGATGAGAATGAAGTAAAAACAATAATCAAATATTACAAAAAATGTTGTTGCTGGGATTGAGTGCTGACATCTGAACCAGGTTTGCTGCAGTCACTGTATGATCAACGGAAAGCAGACATGTGTGATTTCGATATCGTTCAAAATAATCCAGACCTTGCCTGACGGCAAGTATTACACATTTTAGGAACAATGGTAGTTTAGAATATTGCAGAAATTTGCCGAAATAATAGTTATATCCAATGAAAATCTTATGAAGAGAAATTCTTGCAGTGCAAGGGGAATACTAACTCTTAAGTATACATAATGTTTTAGAATTATCGTCCACTATATACATAATAAGAATAGCCTTATTTGTGAATAATATATAAAAGGAAATATTTAAACTATTGATTGTGTTGCATGCATCAGCGGAATCCAAGAATGTTAAAAGTTTTTCTTAATGTAACGTGTTCTTAAGTTAGCCATAACTGAGCAAATTTATAATCAAAATTAAGCATCCCACTTTTTCGTTCTCTACTCCCAAATTATGATATGAATCTTTTGGGTTTTAAAACGTTAGATTGTAATTTGCAAGATATTTGTAGACGGATAAGTAAAAGTTGCCTAAGGAGCGGTAAAAATTAACTGGTTCAAAGTTTACGAATAAGTGTTGGGCAAAACTCTTGGTATAAATGCAATTAACAAAGTGCTATCCGATTGGACTCTGAGATTTCATGTGCATCCGCACCAGATTTAAGATTATCGTAGACTAGCATAATCCGTAGAATAACAGGCACACTGAGGTGCAATGGTTAGCTATTTCCGGTTACTTTCTAACTTAAAAGCCCGAAAGGTAGACTGTACCTTTCATGTTTCTCGGATCATTAAAATCCTTATCAGTTAAAATCACTCATTGATGTAATGGGTTGTTCTGCTTTCCCTTGATGTGCCAGCTTGTGCCTTTGATAGGAATCATTATTCAAACCTTTTCTCTTTCATCCGTGCTAATTTGAACTGCTACATTACATATATTTGCCAAAGTGATAATACTGTAAATCAACTGTTATTCATAAGCTATTTTTCAATACTAAAATTTCACAAATTTATATGAATATATACACTTCTGGAATCTAAAATTAATTAAAGAATTTAAATAATGTTTTAAGAATTATTGATACAAATAAATGGGCACACCATACTTTGATTACACTGAAAAGCAATGAATAGAATAAAACTTGTAACAAGCTGTAAGGCTTATCAAAAAATATTTAATTAGCTTTTGCCTCAAGAAAATATCGTTAAATTTTTTTTGTAAGGCTAGGCAGACGAAATATCATTATAAAAGTTGAGTGGAAGAAGAATTGAAATATGCGAAGTGACATTCTTGGTCTTCAAACGTAATTAAAATTGACCGCCCTCAGTGTTATAAAGCACAAAATGGAATGATTTGCTTCAAAACAACTTGATTATAATTTGATATTATTTATAGTCTCCGAATGATTATTTAACAGATCAATTTTTAAAGACACTGCCAAAAATTTTCTTAAGAGGGATATAGGATTATCTGTTCATTCATTCACTCATTCATTCATTCATTCTATTATTGTAGGCATTAACAAATTATGTATGAATATGTATATATATATACGCACACACAAATATATGCACAAATTTATAAAGATAGATAGATAGATAGATAGATAGATAGATAGATAGATAGATAGATAGATAGATTTGTAGTTACGGTTTCCTATAGCAAGTACCGAGATTCAGAATTATTTTATATACAAACAATGGAAATTATGCAGCTCTAAAAATACGTTGCAAGGATGAAAACGTTAATGCGCAGTTAAGTATATTGGCCAAAGATGGACAAAGAAATAAAAAAAATTGTGAAAGTCTGTTGAGGATGTGCTCTAGCAGTAAAATTACACAATATAAATGGGAACCTTGGCCAAAACTAAATGTTCCGTGATCGAGACTACACATCAATTTCGCTATTCCTTTAAATGATCCTTACTACTTAGTGGTTGTGAATAGTTTTTCGAAATAGCCTGCAATTTTTAAGTGTTAAAACAAACCTCGTCAACTGTGATAAATCTTTTACACGAATTGTTTCCAAGGTTTGCCATCCCAGACGGGATAGTGTCCGGCCATGTAACGCAATTTGTGTCAATTAGTGTCTAACGAATATTTTAAAAATTGTGAAATGTTCGCGATAGAACATATAACTACTGTACCATACCATCCCAGATCTAATGCACAGCCAGAACGCTTTGTTGATACCTTCAAAAGATCTTTAAGGTAAGCACGGATGAGGTAGCTCTTCAACAATTTTTAAGAATGTGCCGTGTAACACAAAATCCGAGTGCACCAGCTCGCCAGAGGACATGATTTTTGCAAGGGAAGTAACATCAATGTTTGAAAATTTGCTACCTGGCAAGAAAAGAAAAACTGCCAGGAAAGATATAGGAAGATTTTTTTAATGTTGGTGATGAGGTGTACTTGAGGACATAGAAAAATGGAGAGCAGAACTGGGAAGAGGGCGAAATTACCAAATGTTTCGGGTGAAAAGTAGAAAACGCATACAAAAGACAGACAGGAACCAAATAAAAAAAAGATTCATGAAAAGTGAACCAAAGAAGTTGGAGGTACCCATGGAATGGTTGTACGATACGTTCCAAGTACTAGCGCCACTGCAGGTGATTGTACTCAGACGTACAAGTGAACGGAAAAGAAGACGTACAGAGTTCCTGGAAATAAATACCTAGAGAAAAACATTATATAAAAAAAAACTAAAATATAGGAGGTGGAGTGAATAAAAAATGCTATTACTTAGTAAAATGACACTTCCTAAGAAAATCTTAAAAAGGGGAGATATTGTAGGGAATTAGCAATAATGGTACACCACTCCCACGTGACGGGTGGAATAAGATGTCACTATAAGTAAGATGACGTTCGGCGGTATCGAGAGGTTACGAGAGTACGTGTTAGAATGCGTTGAGAGTCGTGTCTGTACTGATCTAGTAATTATACAACGATACCGAATGGGCGTTATAATGATTCAACCTTTTGAGGATAATAGCACTGTACGACTGGGGGTCATACAGTGCCAGATAGAAACATTTTATCGACGACTTATGTCTACAACAATAGCTATCAGAGCGACAACCGTCGTACAAAGACGGATACAACTGTGGCAAAAGACTGCTTTCTAACATATATATATATATATATGTGTGTGTGTGTGTGTGTGTGTATTTATGTATGTATATATGTCTGTGTGTATATATATACATATATATATATATATATATATATATATATATGTATGCATGTATATATATGTATGTATAGATATATGTATGCATACATATATATGTATGTATATATATATATATATATATATATATATATATATGTGTGTGTGTGTGTGTGTGTATGTATATACATATACACACACACACACATACATAATAATATAGAGAGACAGATGCACTTACATGTATAAGTTTACATATGTAATTATATGTCTACGTGCGCGCACGAGCGCAGGTGAGTTATATGTATGTCGTACACACTAACCTGACTGCGGTATACTTTCGTTTTTGAAATACGGAAGATTATGAATAATTGATAATTAGTAATTCATTATATATCTCCACTTTAATCTATAATTTCATTAATCTGTCAGTCTATGCAGGCAATTTATGTCAGCAGGAAATCAAGGATTTGTGAATATTGTAAAATAAATTTGCTCAAAGTAATAGATAGAAAGGTAGACAGAAATGTGATAAACTATCGTTTAGTTACTGACTAGTTATAGTTATCGCTTCTAGTCTCTCCGAAATAGCAGGCATTTGTATCTGAAGATCATAAACATTATATTTTGTTATATTGTTATGTAGGTGAAGACGTTTCCAAGGTGAAATTATATCATTTGAATAGTGTTTAACAAATACAATGAAAGTACTTCTGTGTACTTGCGTTTATAGCATTGAAATCATTTCATAATACTATGCTAATAATATTGACTTGAGTGTTTGCAGATCTATTATAAATAAATGTTTGTCTAAAAAAAGTTGTCGGAATTGTTTTCTGTTCCAATATTAAGTAGTGTTAAGTTAACACTTGGTACAACTATGACATGTAATCCAAATTATCATCTGGAATCATAAATGAATTTTGCTACGTTCTCGCATTGTTTACATTGTGCGATATTGAGGATTTTGTATTTCGTTATTTGAACATCTCTGTGAATAGTTAATAACATAACATCAAACTGTTTTAAAATATCAAATATCCGTAATATACTTTAATTAATATTGTAAGGTGTCGATATAAAGAAAAGCACTCTTATTCAGAGTATACTCTTCTATTAAATCTATTTTCGTGTTCATATTCTAATTTGAAATTGTATCCAACCAAAATGTTACCTATTTTATCTCCAATATACAACGTATTGTTGAAGCTTGATGTGATAATGGATTTGTAGTCACCTTAAGAGCGAAACTTACCAATGCATCATTTTAATAAGAAAATGTTTTGAGCAAATCTTTGGTTTAAACTTAGCACTTTATCACATATGTTAATCTGAAAAGTGGTTTCAGAATTTTTTGTTTTCCTTCTTACGATTTTCCGTTTGGCAGTCACGACTGAAAATAACTCTATGAGATCCTTCCATTAGCAGAGATCAATAAAACCAAAAAGGAACGTCTACATTATCGAAAAAAAATTGTTTTCTTTTAAATTTCCCGAATCATATATGTAGTGAGTTGAAGACGCAACAATGTACATACTTCTTAGAACAAGTTACTACTATTCATCGCGAGCTAAATTTGGAATTAGGTATCTCTTGAAATAATCATTATATACACACATATCTTCTATGTGACTTCTCGCCTTTATTCTAACAAGGATCAGTAGTGTGCTTTCGATAAATAGTACCATTTCCCGCCATTTAGATTATCTTATGCTAGACTTGTGCGAAGAAAAAATGTATATTTCATATGTTTGTATATTTCAGTAAATTCAAATAAAACACACATTTGACAGAAAAAAGTGGAGCCTATTGATTAAAGTAACAAGTTATATTACTCTTATTAGTCTAATATCTATATCTATATATATATATATATATATATATATATTATGTATTATACATAAACGAGTATATTATAGACATTGCCTTCAAAGTTTCAGCCAATGAAGCCACCGTCGATATGTGATGCATTGAAATTAATCTTGATCTTGTATAGTCTCGGCTGAGTTCAAATCTTTCTTGGATATTTGGGTTTGAGTGGATTGCTAGTTAGGTTTGCGAATGAGTTGTTATGGAGAGATGTTTTTGGAACATTTTTATTAATTTGGTTTTATGTCCTTGTTTAGAATTTATTCGTGATTGTAGAAATTTGTAACCAGGTGTGGATATTTAGTTGAGGTCTGTGGCCAGTACCTATGTCACCAGTTTTCGTTATTTTTGGTTTCATTGGATTTAGTATTTGCTATGACAATGTAAATGCCTAAGTTTCAAAGTTTAGTCTAGTATTTAAACATTTAATAATTTGGTGTGTCAATAACTTTGTGATGGAATTTTTCAGTTCACGAAAGTAAATGGCGTAATTTAGCTGACAGGTTACTTTACTAGTTGTTATTGTTATTCATTGCATTTTCGGTTTTTATTTGGAAGGTGGGGCTTATTACACGAGCATGTGTGTTCTTAGTATAGAAAATTGCTCATCTTGCCCTTTGATTTCACTACTTCTATTCTACAAAAATATAGAATAACTCATAAGGTTAGTGTAAAATTGTTTTTATTATAACTGAACATGGAAACAAACTTTCTCTCTCTCTCTCTCTCTCTCTCTCTCTCTCTCTCTCTCTCTCTCTCTCTCTCTCTCTCTTCTCTCTCTCTCTCTCTCTCTCTCTCTCTCTCTCTCTCTCTCTCTGTCTATCATACGCACACAAAAACACACACACACACATGCTCTCACATACACATCTATATATATGTATGTATATACGTACGTTTTTAATTTTATCTTTAAAGTCAAAACAATAACATTTATGAAATAAAATATGCTGATATCTCAATAGTTTTGGTTTAGGACCTCTCCCTAAAGAAATCGTTGGATAAAAGTTATTCCCTGATTAAGGACAGAGAAATCAGAGAATATCTTTTTTCTAACGATATTTAAAAAATAAAGGTTTTCACACCGAAATGTTGAAATATCAGGTAATACTATCAACCTCTTTTATTTTGTAAATTGCATAGTTTTGAGTTTAAAAGATATAATTATTATCGTTTAAACATATGCGACAATGCTTCATGAAATCTATACTGTACTAATAATACACACACACACATACACACGCATATCTGTATACATATATGTATATATGTTCATATATATATATATGTATGTGTGTGACACCTTCAGTCACAGTTAGTGACAACTGAAATTTTCGTTTTTGGTCTAATATTGCGTATTGCTGCCTTCGTTATTTTATAACTCTTCAATAAACATTTTGCTGAATCAGACATTGACTCATATGGTAAACATATATACTGATTGTCAGGATTTAGTCAAACCATCCAGCTATGGAGTAGTCACTACTGATGAGCTTGTAATCTTCAAATGAAACAAGACTAGTATAGTGATCTCGCTCGCTGTGGGGCGGTTATCTCTTCTGTTAGTATATGAAAATGTTTTCTTGCGGCTCTAAGTGTTTTTAATACTTATTTCTAGCAATATAGGTGATACCCTCAGTCACAATTAATGACAATATAGTTTTTCCTTTTATGTAGCGTATAGCCACCTTTATTATTTGATGTGTGTGTGTATGTGCGTACCTGTGCGTGTGTGTGCTTGTGTTTTTATGTGTGTAACATATAAACTATTCCAGTGTATATATACATATATATATATATATATATATATATATATATATATATATATATATATATATATATATATATATATATATATATATATATATATATATATATATATATATGTAATGTATATATATATATAATATGCTTGTGAAAAGGGGAAAAATTATAAACCAGACTAGTAACATTTCCATCAATGATTTGACAGTTTCTCCTGTATCTGACGAGGAATGTTACAGGTATCTACGGGTGGATGAAAATATATCTTACAATGGCACCTATAACAAAACATGTCACAACAAAGAATATTACAACCAAATAAAGAAAATTTGGACCTCAGAACATTCAATAAAACAGTGCCCCACAATGTGTTTGCAGTGACAGTATTCATGCCATAAATGAATAAGATGTTAGGCTCATGTTTCCCTATTTGTCTCCGATGACGGAATATCCATACTCTGGGACTTCTTATAAAGAGCTGTAATGCTTTGAACTTTTTCCTAATAATAATAATGTATTATGACTTGAGATTTTGCCTTGCCTTAACGTTTGTTGTCCTCTTTAATAATTATATATATATATATATATATATATATATATATGAATGTACTATTTCCAGCTGGGCAACAACAGTACTGCATATACTATCATTGTGTTCTAATATGTGTGTATGTGTGTGTGTGTGCGTGTTTGTGTTTGTGTGTGTGTGTGTGTGTGTGTGTGTGTGTGTGTGTGTGTGTGTGTGTGTGTGTGTGTGTGTGTGTGTGTGTGTGTGTGTACGTGTGAGTGTACGTATATAATTAGGTAAATAGGTAGAGACAGTCACCCGAAAATTAGATAGAAAGGTAGACAAGCAGACAGACGGACAGGCAGACAGGTTGACAAACAGACATGAAGACAGACTGGCAAATAGACCGACAAACAGACAGACAGATAGATAGATAGATAGATAGATAGATAGATAGATAGATAGATAGATAGATAGATAGATAAATAGTTCAAACAGTACTATTGATTTTACTGTTCGTATCCTTAATTTCGGAAAATTTATGACTAGCTAGATAAATGTTGATTCTATTGAATATATACTTGTCTTCATACTTGTTTTTTATGTGGCAATTAAATATGATAATGTTACTGCTTCTGCAGAAAATAGGCTACACATTTACAGATGGACACCAAGAGCATGTGTGTTTAATTTTTACATCAATAGCCGTGGAGACATATTTAAGTCAGCTACGACTAAAAACTTGTAATTGTTTGAAAGAGATAATAAGTAGGTAACTATATTCTGCTCTGATGTAGTGGGCTATGCATATTATTATTGATTTCTTGCTTAATAGTAAATCCATATTTTCTTAAGACATATAGTAGAAGAATAAAGAGAATTAGAATATAGTAGATTAATGATTCATTTATACTCGCGCAAATGTGGGTCGGTTGCGGTACGTTTTTGTCTATCTACATAAGGGCCTTAATATAATTATCCTTTCGACTATAGGCATAAGACCTGAAATTTTGCGGGGGTGGGGGGCACCACTCGATTATATCGAACGCAGTGTGTAGCTGGTACTTAATTTATCGATCCTGAAAAGACGAAAAGCAAAGGTGACCCCGGCGGCGTTTGAACTCAAAACGTGGAGACAGAAGAAATACAGCTAAGCATTTCACTCGGTGTGCTAACGATTCTTTTATCTCACCGCCTTACCTAATTTAATTTAATTATAACATATCATAATTATTATATGATATAATTAAAAACATTCCTCTCATGGTTATTAATATTCTCAGACGGGCAATATCTAGCGCTTTCGACCCTAAAAGGTACGATTTGATTTATTAAGAATTGAACAGTTATATTTATTATGTCGAGCTGGCACACAAATTACAAGGAACTTATCATTATTCGATGTTTCATAGACCATAGGTTTTGCTTTCATCAGAAGAGACATCGTCATTTGGACAGGGATTTTTTTGGTTGAGATATCCATTAGCACTTCTAATACATTTGCAGTATAATGTAACTGCGTCTATATGAATTGAACACATACCACTTGTTTCTTAGACTATGAGTTTGAACTCTTTTCACACTTCATTCCCCTTCCTAGATATTATAACAACAAACAATTTCCTTAACAAGTTGACGAAACCGGAAATAGTGCAAACATGCCAAAGTAATTAAATTTTCCATTATATCTTGAGGGAAAATATCATGTTCACTGGTAATAATTTATTTATAGAGCAAATAAGGGAGATTCTATCATATATTCTGCGTCATTACATTTTGCAAACTATTTCTTCCATACTCGCAGCATAGTAAAAACAAGGAAGCAAAAATTTGAAAAATCTAAACACCTGCGTCAATACTTCGTTTCAAAATGTATATTCGCATTTTTTGCTGATCATTCATTTCTATATTTTTGCAAAAAAAAAAAAAAAAAAAAAAAAAACCATGTATTTTTCTATCTTTATTTATACTTACAAAGAAGCTTAAATGCTAAGCAATTCAATGTTTCAGAAGTTATAATATCTAAAGAAACAAATAGATTAATTGAAGCTAACCGTTGATATAACGAATTTAATAACATGAAAAAATATCGGCCCGTATTAAAATTAGATGAAAGACTATGTGTAGAATTACATATGGTAACAAAATTTATATATACAGATGAGACAGTATACAGGCGAAAAGGAAGATATATATATATATATATATATATATATATATATATATATATATATATATATATATAAAAGCAGGGCTGTCACAGATGTGTGCAGAGCGACAAACAGCAATGCATGTAATCAGTCCGTCACCCTGCAGGGTAGACGTGCGGCGTAATACCGTAAGCTATTGTCGCATGCACAAGAAGCCGACGACTGACCGATCCCACAGTAACCACTCCACCACCTGCATTTGTAAGATTAAACGGGCAGTATTACATTATGTGATGGCTATGACGAAAGAGGCACTGTGTGGCAGATGAGGCTGAAAGGATTGAGAAAAGAAACCTTTCTCTTTTTTAAAGCTTTCATTAACTTTTCCAATACATTGTTGGTAAAGAAAATGAGAATTTAGTAGGAAGTGCTAACCACCATGGATTTGTCCAGAAAGAATGTATAAAGTATCGTCAGGGCAAATGTGAGTATCCTCGGTATGTAGTTTAGGAAACAGCAACTGGGCGGGAACATATATCTCTGGTGACCAGGATAATCTTGGTTCAGAGAAGTTTCTTGACTGGCCTTAGTTAGAGACAGTAATTTATCAGGAATTCTGCGTTATTAATGTGTTTATATACTTAGTTGAATATTCATATATTTTGTTCCATCTTTCCACCCACCCCCAACCTTCCTTCTTGCATATTCATTTAAACTCACCCACAAATTTTGAACTGACCAAGTAATATGGAAGCCTCTCAGACAAAACAATTAATATTATTATTATTATTATTATTATTATTATTATTATTATTGAGTAGTTTTATTTTTATAGCGTCCTTTCACTTCACTACCGAGCGAAGCTCTGTGTGCCTTGGGTATGTGCTGTGGTTTGCTGTGATGCTCTTATGGTTACTATATTGAAAGTGTTTTGCGTAGGATGTGTGCAGTGCCCAGTAGTGCAATTTTCTGTATGTTATATATATTTGTAAGTCCTGGTGTTTTTGTTATGTATTTGTCTGAATATTTTTTATCATACCTAAGGCGCCTACTATGATAGGAATTGTTTCTGTTTTTAGATTCCACATTCGAGTTACCTCTATTTCCAGGTCTTTGTACTTTGAAAGTTTCTCCATTTCTTTTAGGGAAAGGTTGTCACCTGATGGTATTGATACATCAATTAGAAAGCATTTTTTTTCTTCATGATCTCTGACAACTATATCTGGCCTATTGGCCTTAATTTCTCTATCTGTGTGCATTGGCATATCCCAGAGTATGGTTGCTTTCTCGTTTCCTGTGACCTTTTCTGGCGTGTGCTTATAACATCTTTTTTCTGTTGTTATTCCATAGTGTTGGCATAGCTTCCAGTGTATATAGGTCCCAGCTCTGTCGTGTCTGTGAATATATTCCTTCTTAGCCAGGACTGGGCAGCCAGAGATAATATGATGTATTGTTTCTTGTCCATCTCCACATATTCTACAGTTACTTGTTATGTTTCTTTTCATTATATGTTTTTGGTAATTTCTGGTGGGGAGGCTTTGGTCTTGTGCAGCAATTAAAAATCCTTCTGTCTCTGCTTTGAGCGCTGAGCTTCTCAACCATTGCTGGGATTTTTCTCTGTCTATTTCTTTTGCATTTTATCATGTAGGGGCTTTCCTTGCCATCGTTTTAACATGGTCCGTTGCTGTTCTTGTTTTAGTTTGGATCTCATTTGTTCTATAGATTTGGTTGCTTCTTCTTCTTCTTCTTCTTCTTCTTCTTCTTCTTCTTCTTCTTCTTCTTCTTCTTCTTCTTCTTCTTCTTCTTCTTCTTCTTCGTCTTCTTCATATTTATTAGGTAATATGATTTCTTGTTTGTATTTGTGAGCTTTAAATACTGGAAACAGTTTTTTGTTTTGCTCGTGTTTTGTGGCTATTTGTATTAGTTTCCCTTGCTTCTGAAGTAGGTATTTTTGCAGTCCTATGGTGGTTATTTTATAATAGTTTTCCAGCTGTATAAGACCCCTACCACCTTCTTTACGTTGTATATATAGCCTTTCTATGTCAGATTTTGGGTTGTGCATCCTAGATCCTGTCATTTTTTTTTTGTTTTCCTGTCTATTTTAGATAGTTCGTTTAGTGTCCAGGTAAGGATATTGTAGCTATAACTTATAACTGGGACGGCTAAAGTGTTAATACCTATTATCTTGTTTTTAGCATTGAGCTCTGTTTTTAGTATTGATCTAACTAGTCTATAGTATTCTTTCTTTATTTTTCTTTCATTGTGTGTGTTGTATCCTATCTAGTACATTGATTCCTAAATATTTGTATGACTGGCTTTCGTCTAATTCTCTTATTTCATTGGTTTTATCGAGAGTGATGTTGCTACTCTTAACTAGTTTTCCTCTTTTCAGGGTTGCTTTGGCAGATTTTTCTAATCCAAATTTCATATCTATTTCTTTGGTAAATCCATGTACTGTCTGTAGTAGTGTTTCCAGCTGTTTATCATTTGTAGCGTATGGTTTTAGGTCATCCATATATAAAAGGTGGCTGATTGTTTTGCCGTAACATTTGTATCCGCATCCAGTTCTTTTTAGCAAGTTAGTTAAAGGTGTGAGTACCAAGCAGAACAGGAGTGAAGAGAGCGTGTCTCCCTGGAATATTCCTCTTCTAATCGAGTTGGATTTCGTTTTCCCGAGTCCCTCTTTTATTTGGAACTGTAGCACTGTGTGCCATTTATTCATAGAGTGTCTTATGTATTTTATAATTATTGGTGCTACCTTGTTTATGGCTAGTGTTTCGAGGATCCACTTGTGTGGAACACTATCAAAGGCCTTTTGGTAGTCGATCCAGGCCAAACTGAGGCCTTTCTTCTTTCTGCGGCTATCTTCAGTTATGGCTTTATTGATCATTAATTGATCTTTACAGCCGTATGAGCCTTTGCAGCATCCCTTCTGCTCTTCTGGAAACAGGTTTTTATCTTCCAGGTGCTTACTCAATCTCTGCGATATTATTGCAGTAAAGACTTTGTAGATTGTAGGGAAACAGGTTATAGGTCTGTAGTTATGCGGTTTTCCATTTCCGTGGATTTGGGAATTAAGATGGTTTTCCCTTTCGTGAGCCATTCAGGCATTGTCTCTGGCTCTGCTAGTATGTTGTTAAAGTTTTCAGCCAGCTTTTTGTGCATTCCTATCAAATATTCCTGTCAGGTATTTTAACCAGAAGTTGAGGATCTTGTCGTGCCCAGGTGCCTTCCAGTTGCTTAGTCTTTGCAGTGCCTGGGTGTCCTCTTCAGTTGTTATAGGGGTCCAGAATTGCTCCGGTGTTAATTTCGTTGTTTTAATAGTCCTTTTCTGAGGTTGTTGCTTCACCGCCCATATTTCTTTCCAAAATTCTTCCAATTCTTCTGCTGTTGGTGCTGCAGTAATGTCTATTTTATTTTCACCAAGTTCTTGGTAGAATTTTTTGGGGTTGGAATTGAACTGTTTGTTTTGTTCAAAGAAACGTTGGCGTTTCTCATACCGGCGGATCCTTTGTGCTTTGGCAAGGATATTTTGCTTTAGCTTTTCTTTTGCCTCAGGTAAATCTTTTTTTCTCCTGTAATGTTGTATTTTTATTATTATTATTATTATTATTATTATTATTATTATTATTATTATTATTATCATTTTATTTTTGACTTATCCTCTGTATTTGTACAAATCTCACCTAGAGATCTCAAGAGACAAGTTAAAAATTCAAGTTGGTGCTATGACTAGGGTGCCATATATTTGGATTTGCACCTACAGTATGACTAAGAAAACAAGAAAATTATAAGTTTGTTTTAAGATTTGGGATTACATTATTATTATTATTATTATTATTATTATTATTATTTTCTTTTAATACGCATGTTTGTTACAATCACTTGCCGAGACACACCCACCGTCCTAGGGTGAGTGAAGGATAAGAGATGTTACATTATGACTGAAAACTTGGGGATGAGATATGGCAGAGGCTGTACCGAAATATCTTCATGTAATACGATAAGGATAGATAGATATGTTTATAAATATATACACAAATAAAGGATAGATATGTATATAAATATATGCACAAATAAAGGTTGCACACTTCATTCATGGATAGCAATATCCTATGAAAGCACTGGTTAGTTACCTATACCAAGAATATTCAATATTACAGTTAATACTCAACAGCAAGGTAACCATATAAACCGTGGTTTATATATATTCATTTATTATAAGATGAGAAAATAGAGAAATAATTAATAAATTATTATTTATTAATTAAAGATAAATGACAATCATCCCTTACAGCTGTTTCAAATCCAAACCTTCTGAAAATTAATTAATAGAATTAGAAATTAATTGAAAGTCGAATCTCTTCAGAAGTAGTTTAAGATATACAAAATAGGTGTTGAATTTCTGCATGTCGAGTAAACGGCTGCAAACCGATAACTTTTACAATCATACGTTACACAATCATCAGGTTTATATAGTGCCAGTCGTATCCCACAGTTGACATACATATATATATTAATATATATATATATATATATATATATATATATATATATATATATATATATATATATATATATATATATATATATATATATGTATATATATGTATGAACGTTTGTATGTATGCATCTATGTATGAATATTTCTGTATGTATATATATATTATATATATATATGAACACATGTCTATATGTACTTAAACAACGAAAGAAAACATGAGATTGTTTACTTTTTCTTTTTTATTAAAAAGTCCTAAAGAAGGCGAAGGAGAGATTAAAACAAAATGGAATGAATTATCTTTTAGACTTGATTGAGTTGTAGTCATAAAAAGGGGGATAACATAATGGGATGGAAGAGCGTTCTGACGTTCTGGCTATACGAGAAAAATTGCTACGACCGCAGAAACAGTCCCTTATTCGTGGAAGCACTACAGCATCTTTATGAAAACGCTGAGGCTTTTCGAGTAAGACGAGATGTGACAAAGAGATCTGGAAGTAAGAAGGAATGTATATGAGAGCAATTCCTGTGGTAATAACGATTAGACCCCACTGAACAAAAATGAAACTGTCATTAGGTATAATGAATAATCACACACACACACACACACACACACATATATATATATATATATATATATATATATATATATATATATATTAATTAATACACACACACACACACACACACATATATATATACATATACTTAATTGCAGATACACTATTATTCACTGTTACGTTGACAACGTAAGTAACCTCTCTAAACGAGAGAAGTAGTTGATATATATTTGAGATAAAACTAAAATGCTACAAGAAAATAAAATGGATAAAGAAATAATTAGCTTAGAATCATTTTGAGATCGATGGTTTCTTTTATGAAGACGTGTGGAAGTATATCTCTAGATATCATGTTATCTAACTAATTTAATACTGAATATAAATCGGTGTTCCAGCTGTATTTTTCTGGGAAATGTTTTTGTTATTGCGAACCATAATTTAATATATTTTTACATTTCTATCACAGCTATGAAAGTAGTAGCCTATTAGACACTTCTTCGCTTTCAGATTTTTGCATATGATATAAAACAGAGACAAAAAGTAGTGAATAGTCAAGGGCTATCTGATGAAAAGTCACGACTGCATTTAATTTCAGTTTGTCTAGGATTCAACAAAATGCTAAAGAGCTTCGAGGAGAGATTGATGATCTTCTAAAGATATTTTGCAGCTGCAAAGTATCACTACAAAACCTGAGTTGGAAAAATAATAGCACTTTATTTTTACGGATTTTGAAAGAAATATATTTTAAATCTGGTTAATCTATGCCTCGTGTAAATTCTCTAGGTTCTATCAGTTATCGGCTTTGACAGAAGAAGCAGACACACTAATTACTGTGAAAAACAGTATCTTTGTTATTCAGTTTCCTGTTGTTTGAATAGGTTTTGTAGGGTATTGATTATAATCTTCCGTCTAGCCTTTTCTACATCAACTGCATTTCGCTTTTCTAATATCGCTTTGAATGACATGAAATATATGCTTTACGACGTTTACAGATTTTAGAATTCTATCTTGTTGATGCGAGGAAGAGAAAGATACAAGTTAATATTCAACTACAAAAGTTTTTTGAAACTCTCATAATTCGTAAAATTCAGAGACATACAGGGAGAGTTTATATATTTCTATTAACTGATCACGTGTTAAGTTTTCTAAATTACGGAGTATCTAATAACTAATTGACAGGAATGGTGTTTCTTGTAGACAGAATGCATTTCTTACGCTAGTAATAAATAACATATACACTCAAATATATGATTCAATTATTTACATTCAAGCGATAAATTTATAGTAATTTTTACTTCGAAGAACGTATGTATGTATGTATGTATGTATGTATATTTAAGATCAACGGGATAATATATTTATTGTACGATATAGAAAGCTCTTCCACAGGCAACAGTTACGATATGCTATCATACAGCAGGAATCCTCCTTTTATTGCATATGCATGCAGAAATCCGCTAATATGTGTAGAATACATATATAAAAATTATACCACAAGAAGGTGAAACGAACAGGCTTTAATTCAATTCTGTTCAGTTGTTTCTGGGTACTATTATCAGCTGGTAATTAATGAATGTTACATATATCATACATATTCCTGAATTAACATGATATAAAGATAGCTCTGTACCTACACCTTTGATTTCTCATTGTCTTATACCCATTATATTTTAAGCATTCAATCGACAAGTAACAACATACAAATACAAGTAGATACAAACAATTAAGTCTCAAATAAAAATTAATGGAAATAAAAATACAAACTATAAATAGTCTGATATAAATATACGCACACACACACATATATATATATATATATATGAATATATATATGTACATATATATGCGTGTATACATATGTATATAGGTATATATGTTTATATACATATGTGTGTGTATATATATAATATATATATATATATATATATATATATATATATATATATATATATATATATATATATATATATATATATATATATATATGTCTATATATATATATGTCTATATATATATGTATATAGATATATACACACACACATATATGTATGTATGCATGTATGTATGTATGTATGTATGTTTGTATGTATGTATGTCTCAACCTTCCTGCATTTGTTCCTAACTTTGACTCTCCATAAATCCCAAATTTTATTTTGGTATTTATGGGAGCAACTGTCTTCGAAGCCTCATATTGTCGTTGATTGCTCGAAATTGGGAGGAGATAGACAGCCGACGACTGATGAAGAGTCAATCTTTGTATTACTTGTACTTATTAGTCTCTCGTTATTTGCGTATTTAACTAATTTCTTTTCGTTTTACATGTTCCTTACTGTTGGTGACGTCCTGTACCCATATATGCATATATACACACACACATATATATATATATTATTTATATTATATATATATATATATATATATATATATATATATATATATATATATTATATATATATATGTGTGTGTGTGTGTGTGTGTGTGTGTGTGTGTGTGTGTGTGTGTGTGTGTGTGTGTTTGTGTGTGTATGTATGTATGTATATATATATTATTAGTAGTAGTAGTATTATATATATATAAATAAATATAGAATGCGATGAGTAAATTGTCACCATTTTATGTCTTTAATTTCGCCCATGCGCATTGTTTGTTTTTGATTTTGTCGACTACACAGTATAGTACGGGCAGTTGGGCACCGTCTTTGAGAAAAAAAACAGCACCATGACGCAAACCACTCAGCCAGAAATTTTGAAAAAATATTCTTTACTG
>NC_142928.1:93797327-93812327 GCF_046866305.1 Octopus bimaculoides
ATACTAAACATCTCAGATAGAGCTGAAGTTCTTAAATCGTATCACTCCAGACTACCCAGACAAAACTCAGGCAAAATACTGAAAAGGGATCATGAAACTGCACCCATACTATGGAGCGCCAGTGGTTTTGGCAATTCGCAAAGGAGACCCTAGTTTTCTAATTGTAATTCTGATTTATCATATATTGTGCTTATACCAGTAACAAGTACGACGAGTACTAAGCACCTGATGTGATCGCTGATCCTCAAAGACTAGGTGAATGGTGTATCAAGAGCTGAAGATGAAAGACTGAACAGTCTCATTGATAGTTTTGGAAGACCCAGTGTGCAAAGATTATTGGTCTGGAGATTAGTAAAATGTTAAGTGGTACTTTGAAGCTACCTTGATGATACATGGTCATCTTTGAACTAAAGTTAACCAGTCACACAAACGAACTAGAACATATAATGAGTTACATACGGGTAACAGTCAAACTGAAATAGGCTGTGGAATGGTTGGATATAAGTGCATAAATAAAGAAGGTTGAAGCATGGTTACATATAAGTGCTACAAAAGAATGTGTAAAATTTTTTTTTTTACCTTCGCCATAATGAGATGATTCTTGGAATATTGTTTAGTATCTCGAAAGCCGGAAAGCGGGCGAGTCGGTGAAAGTCTTGCGAAGTTGGAATGTATTGAGAAAGCCCGCTATGAACTTTTGCATATTTAACATAACTCCATCTTTTGTGAGTCACATCTTTATGTTGTTTGTCACTACGACGGATTTGCAAAATCTGAGTGGAAGGAAGATCGATATTTGCGTCTAGCCTGTGGAATATTACCTCAGACTCACTGCTTTTACCCTAGAAGGGTCTGAGAAAGGATGTTTGGCGGAAAAGACAAATCAATGAATTTCTTCTGTATTACGAAATCCCCTCAATTCCATATTCACAGAAGTCGTCACATATACAGACAAATTTTATAGGCACGTGATACTGACTACGAGGTTTGTTGGACATACATTCAGAACCACCAAATGATTATGATAGGAAACGTTTATCATCTGCCATTAATGATTGCAGAGCTACAGAGAACGTGAAGTTATTCCATCTTAATAACTACTCTAATGCCTTCTCTTCTAGTACGCGGTGGCAGGTAGTTAAACTCTCTGGTGGCTACTGCTCAAAAGATATGGAGTACGAGACTGCGAGGATAGACAAGGGACAGCCACTTGCATCTTCCTTCAAATATTAATCAACTTCATCGGTTACTATTTGAAATGAAAGGTGACAGCAGCGAGGGATGATCTGTTCTGTGCGTGAGGATAGTAATGTTGACGCGAGTAGTTGTTTTCAAATTTCTTCACATAAGGAAAGCTTCGCATTAATGTCGTAGGAACAATGCTATATTTGGAGTTTAAAACAATGTTTTACTTTATGTCAAACCCTTCCTATTGTTTTCCACACTATCATCCTCTTTCTTTTATTCGTCCTAATTATTGCAAAATTATTAATTATTATTCTTAACAATATTACTTTTGTAGTAATTCTATTATTGTCATTCTGTTTTTGTTGCTGGTAGTATGTTGTTATTAGAGAGAAAGAGAGAGAGAGACAGTGAGATGGAGAGAGAGAGAGAGAGAGAGACAGACAGACAGACAGACAGAGAGAGAGAGAGAGAGAGAGAGAGAGAGAGAGAGAGAGAGAGAGAGACAAAGGCGGTGAGCTGGCAGAATCGTTAGCACGCTGGACGTAATGCTTAGCGGTATTTCGCCCGTCGCTACGTTCTGAGTTCAAATTCCACCGAGTTCGACATGACCTTTCAGCCTTACCCCAAATGTCAGGCCTTGTGTCTATAGTAGAAAGTATTACATAGAGAGACACTTATATAATATATTCTATAACGTTACTAGTGTGACGCTCTTAAAATTATTTTACACACAAACATACGTATGTATGTATTTATGCGTGTATATATATATATATATATATATATATATATATATATATATATATATATATATATATATACACTCTCATACACTTATATATAAGTGCATATGGATATATATAACCCACGCATTTTATGCTAACAATTAGCTTTCCTTTTTTAATCTACAGTCCCACACAATACTTAATTATTGAATTCTGCTTTAGGAAGTGCCATATTAAATTACAGCTATCCCTAAATTTCCTTGTTAATTGAGTGAGCAATTTAATTATTAAAGTAGACATTTAAAGAAATAGTGAAGTGTAATCTAGTATTGATGATAACAATTACCTCTTCATTCTTATCTTACGACTTTTATCTAATGCACTTTGATTACTTTCAGCTTTATCAATCACGTCATACAAACAGCAAAAAGCCCTGCATATGTATGTATGTATGTATGTATGTATCTATGTATGTATGTGTGTGTGTGTATGTATGTATGCATGCATGTACGTATCCATGTAGGTATGTATGTATGTATGTATGTATGCATGTATCTACAAATTTACATACTTATACGCAAGCATACTTACGTAAATGTTTCTTTATATATGTGTGTTTGTATGCCTGTGCGCGCGTGAGTGTGTGTGTGGGTATGCTTATGACAGCTAATTTTTATACGTAGGATGTATTGATCTCGTAAAATTTATCTAAATATATGTAGAAAATGCATGAAACGCACTGAGAATATATCAGACACAAATATACATTCATGTACATAAATACAACTTCACTCAAATATGTATGCGTATATATTTGCACCGTTGTTGTTTCTCTATCTATATTTCTTTCTACCCGTTCTCTTTCTCTCCTTCTAACTGTATGTATTTGAATATGGAAACATTTTTGTGCAAAAATGTGTTGCACTATAATAAAGTTAAATCATAACATTCTATGTGTGAACTCATTGAAACAGTTTTGTTATTTATTTACAAATAAACATTTAAAGTTTGCATATAACGTTTTCTATTTTCAGAAAATAAAATTTCTATTGTCAGTGATTTGGCCACAGTGTGTATTACCCTAAAGCTTAACAGGCAACAAAGCCCCTTTAGTTTTCCAATATTTAGGGACGTTTTCTTTCAAGAATTATTTTACTATGTTTTTACATTATGAATTAAATTCAGTGGAATAATCTGTAATGAACTTACAAAGCAATAGAAAATTATTTAGCGTGGAATATAAAATTAAATTGCGTAAAGCAGATTTCGTTTGTAGGCTGTGAAAAGCTATTTGTTATGATTATATTCGATTATGATATTTATAAATACAATTTGGCAAATCCTCAAGCTAACTGCCTATTTGAAATACTAAATATTATGTGTAAGTAAATCATGGTAATTGAATACACTTGCTTCCACCACCATCACCACCACCGCATAATATAATGCGGATGTTTGCCTTATATGTATGTATGCATGTATGCATGTATGTATGTATGTATGTATTATGTATGTATGTATGCATGTATGTATGTATATGCATGACAAAAGAGGCTTACCTCCATGTAAGGAGGAACCAAACTAAGAACAGCCGCTTGAAAAAGCTACTAGGTCATTAAACGGATTTCGTTTCATTTATTTTAATCTATCAAAATATGATGTCGATTTCAAATATTTTAGTGTTTTGTTTTGCTTTGTCTTTAAATGAAAAATGAAAATCAAATATAAAATGAACATTTAAAAGAAAGTCGATATATAAGAGAGAAGCTTCATAGCTATAAAAGATGCTCAAAAATCAAATATTTAATATGAGTAATAGAAAAAATTACACGGTTAAAATTCGAGTGCTTCATACACTTCACAGCAATAAGAAATGATGAAACTTCAAATGTTCCATAAATTTCATTTCAATAATAAATCATAAATAATTTGAAAATTCACTAAGTTCCACAGCAATAAATTGCATAAGCAATTAAGCATGAGAAAAATATAGTATCTAAGATTTCTCTTCTTCTTTTCTTTTTTTGCATGTTCTGTTGTATTAAGTGAGGCAAGATTATTCGTCGTTTGCCTTACTCGTTTAAATTTGGTACTTCAAACACATTTCAAGCTGATAGTGCCATATATATGTAGGTTTTTAAATATGGCTCCTTAAAGTTTTCTTTCGTTTTTATCCCTCCGTAGCCTTGTGTTCTGGCTGGTTAATTGCATGGGAATGTAATTTATTTATGAGCAGCTCACAGTATTTCATCGTTATTTTTGGTTCACTCTGTGGACGTCATTGTTTCAATCAATTCTCCCGCTCACTTGTTTTTTATTCAAATAATAGTCCAGCGTTACAGAGGGTAAAGATGTCGATACCTTTCTTCATTTCATCAGTACGCTGAATGATTCAATGCGTCATTTGTTGTTATAGTTTGAACCTCAGAGTCACCAGGTCATTTTACACAACATCTCCATGACAGAGGTGTTGTGATTCATCTATTCATCACCACTACACTCTTGCCGGTCTGACATATGGTGAGTAGATGCTATTGTTGTATATTTTCAAACTTACCCGTATTTACTTACCCATAATGAATCCCCCTCTTTCCTCCATATGGCATCTATACTGTTTTCACAGAGCATGAAGCATTGTAACAGCACATCCGCTGCCGTTGGTGGAAAAGGAACACATCGTATTCACCTGAGAATGTTTTACACACCCTTCCAGGACTACCTACCAAATTGTTACAATTGTGAGTACGATAACACAGCCTTTTTAGGGCCACATCACATTCTATTGTTACTCCTTCTTAGAGTGTTGCAATGCTCTTTGCAGGGCATTCTACCCAGTTGCAAATCGATTGGTTGGGCGTTAACTTATATCAATCTTTGCCTCAATAATCATAATTGAGTAGAATCATTAAAAGTACTTTCAAACAATTCAGCCGGAGCAACGACGGGCACTTCTGCTCGTACAATATAAAATAGGAGCATTGTTCCAAGGGAATGACTGACTGACGCCGGACCCAGGAAGGATAAGTGAGATACTCAGTGAAAATTGCAAAAGTATCTTCACTTCCCCCCTTGGACACATGCAGATAAAAAGTCCGGCTGAGTTCTTTGATATTGCAGCTCTGAAAAAGGAGGTGCCAGCAATCGATTGCATCAACATTGAGGAAAAAGATGCAACATTGGCCATAGATGAAATGAACTCATGCTCCGCCACTTGATGTCTTCCGAGATATTCTCCTAAAGTCATGCAAGCGGGCTTTAGCGAAACTACTTCAGATACTTTTACAAAGTAAAGTTTTGTAGCAAATGGTATACTGCCTATGCACTAAAAGCATCCCACAAAGAAATGTCATATCAGTAAAGTCATGGGGAGAATCAGCAGAAAGAAGTTGATAATGTTCCCAGAAGCAATAAACACCATGGCTTCCGCCCAGGAAGAAGCTGTCCCACACAGCTCCTACAGCACTATGACTGGGTTTGAAACAACTGCTTGACCAGTCAGATGCCAGTGTGATGTACCTTGATTTCGCAAAGATAGTTGATAAAGTAGATCATGGCATAATAAGTCATAAGCTACGAGACCTTGGCATGGCTGGTAAACTGGGAGAGTGGTTGCATGACTTCCTTAAAACAGAAGTCAGGTAGTTGCAGCCAATGGTGTCCTTTTTGAGGAAACTTAAATCCTATATGATGTCCCCCATGGAACTGTTCTCGGGCTATTACTGTTCATAATAGCCCCCTTAGACATGCATACGATCACTCTGACCACCACTGTCACTAGCTATGCCGATGGTACGAAATTATTACAGGAAATAAAAAAAAATCCAAGATAATGTCACAAGCTTACAGCGGGACCTAAATTCAATAGTGGGCCGAAATAAACAACAAGCAGTCTAATGCTGGAAAATTTCAAGCACAACACTATCAACTCACAAATATAGTACAACCCGAAGGCACTACAATCCCAGAATCACAGGCAGTAAAAGACTTGGGGATCAGTATATGCAATGGCGCAGCATTTCAAATGCACATAAGCAAGATGGCGGCGAGCTGGCAGAAACGTTAACACGCCAGGCGAAATTCTTAGTGCTATTTCGTCTGCCGCTACGTTCTGAGTTCAAATTTCGCCGAGGTCGACTTTGCCTTTCATCGTTTCGGGGTCGATAAATTAAGTACCAGTTACGCACTGGGGTCGACTTAATCCGTTTCTCTGTCCTTGTTTGTCCCCCTCTGTGTTTAGCCCCTTGTGGGAAATAAAGACATAAGATGGCAGAAAACTGCACACAACTGGCAGGATGGATACTGAGGTTCTTGAAGACAAGAGAAACCATGTTGACTGTGCAGAGAACCTTTGTTCTCAGCCACCTGGACTACTGCTCCCAGTTATGGTCATCACATAGCACCAAACTGACAGCTGAGCTTGAAGCAGCCCAACGCTACAACACTAAAAAGATTGAATTAGTGGAGCGGATAAACTACAAGGATAGGCTGAGAAAATTACAGCTTTAATCCCTGGAGCGATAGCATGAAAGATATGCAACAATATCCATATGGAAATATACATATGCGCCTTCACTATATATATATATATATGATTATTACTTACATTTTCAGAAAATTCACAAATCAACGGAACAGATGTCGAAACAATTGTAGTGATTAATAAAAAAAATTCTCGTTTATTCTATCTCACATCTCTAATTTACAATATGTAAGTACACTCTAATTTTTTTATATATCCAATACTTTTTCTCTGAAATAATGGAATGTATCTGTTAGTCTACTGAAGGAATGCTTCGAGGGCATGCTGAAAATTTCCTGGTTTTAGGTAAAACAAAAATACCGGAAAATCAGTTAATAACGGTTTTTATTCAACGTATTCCTCTTTCAGATTCACACAGTTAATGCAGCGGTCCTTCAGGTTTCTAAGCCTTGAAAAAGATTTCGGAATGTTGGGCCTCTAACCAGGCCTTTCGCGTTGCCCTTAAAGCCAAGACCTTTTCAGCAACCCTTTGTATAACAGGTTGGCTTGAAATAGCCTAATGTTTTAGATGCAGTTTTGGTACAAGGAGATGCAACTGCCACTGCTAGATGCAAATTCCAGTGCTATGATACAATTTGAACTTACTTCTGTTGCTTTGAAACAGATACCCCACCTTGTGATACTTTTCAACTCATCTCTTCGAGATGAAATATACAGAAAAACCTAAATCTTTGAATTGATACAATTATACATATGATATTTAGTAGGTTATATCTACTCAAGCACGCTCACCAATGACAGTTTGCTACGGGTTCTTTTCACAAAGCATAATACCTATTTTCTGTGTGAGAAAATGTTATTGCTTTTAGGTTAAATTGTACTAAATTGAATTTACTATAAGACTGGTATTTATTTTATCGATTCCAGTAGGAATTTTATAAGATGAATATAAACGCTCTTAAATATTTTTTTATTCTTGAGGCAACATTTCTTTCTGACCACTACATCCTCTCCTTCGACGTCCTTTGTATTCGGTTTAGTTTTGTTGTCTCTAATAGAATTTAAGTGTTTGAGTGTTAGTGTGTAAATATTTTTCGGTTTCCCTTTAGATTAGAATCACATGCATTATTCAGAATTCTACATTATTAGATATCAGCAATGTGTTTGTCAATATTCTACGCCACAGGTGACAATTAGATTCTATTATTTTTTGTTTGATTTGTTTGTGTTGCTTCCCAGTCAATATTATCTTGCGATGTAGACATAGCACAATAAGTAACTTCATATAATGACACATTCACGACTACGTACATACACACATACACTGATGCATGCTTGCGTATATTTATAAAGCCCAAAAAGAAAACTGAATATTTGGAGAGTGTATTTTTATGAGAAACTCTGTATATTGGAATCGTATTTCCGATTTTTCACGAAGCAAATTATTTCATTTTTACCACTAGAGAAGAGTGACAATTCAAAAGTAAAAGTCAAATCCAGGTGATGTCCACTTTACCTGTTATCGTTTTGAGGTCGTTAAAATAAGTACCAGTTGAGCAGTGATGCCGATGCAGAGGAAAATAAAATAAAATAACCCATCCAAAAATGAAAGTAATTTTCAAAATCAAAAATTGTAAACTACAGTATGGCTGGAAAATAACAGTTTACTCATAGTAGTCGACTACCACAGACTCAAGACTGCTCCGGAATCTTGCACATGTGTGCCTCACTGTGTCCCTGGGAAGATCTTCGAACACCTTCTTGAACTTAGATACCACTCACCGCTGAGGTTGCAAGCAGAGCAGTTGATGTCTTTCTCGACCCACCCCCCTCACATGATAGAATACAATTGGGGGAGTTAATAGTCGCAACTCGGGTCTGATAAATTCGTAGAAATTATCTAGCAACCACTTCTGACTGTTTACGGTGGCATGGCAAGGAGCTACATCTTGCAGTTACATATATGGACCTTCCAGCAGCAATGCTCTCCAGCCAGGGAATGATCACAATCTCCGGCAGCTTCATATATCCGCCTGAATTCAGCTTAAGGCCCTGATCATCAGTTGGTGGATGAATCCTAATATATCGCAATACTACAAAGTGGCTGTGTGACCTACGAAATCCTCGTCGCCACTGCTATATCACACGTTCGGATGGCGTTCACTCAAATACTACGACGTCTAGACTTCTCCCTCTACATCTACGTATTGTGCTAGCCTACTTCATCGTCTGGGTGCGTCGACACAACAAATCCTAATCCGTCCGTGTCCCTCCAGCTGGCCACCGCTTCGAAGTCTCCGTTGCAGATGCCTACATCATGTCTTACAACATTTTCAGCACAGAGCAATCAGCTGCAGTCATGATGTCGGCATTTTGATACCCGCGCGAATCACAATTACATATATAACCCTTCCCAGATTTTAGATACATTCTTGTCCTTTATGTCAGCCAAATTTTCACAATCACTACCTTTACCACTATGTTTTCCTACGCTGTTTACTGCATACCAATGCGTGGAGCTGCTACTGAAAACAAAATACATAAATAATCGTCAAGTTTATCCCGAACATCTTGTACATGTATGTATGTATTGTATGTATGTATGTATGTATGTATGCATGCATGTATGTATGTATGTATGTATGTATGTATGTATGTATGTATATGGTGTGTATGTGTGCGCGTGTGCGTACGTCTGTGCGTGTTTATGCACACACACACACACGCACACATATATATGCATGAGTGTTTGTGTGGTGTGTGTAGAAATAATAGAAAAGGTGGAAGCGGGTGACAAGCACGCGTTAGAATATAGAAATTTGAGTAAGATAAAAAGTTCTTGCATGTCATTATGCCAGATGTAACGTAAACAAAAACAGCACACTGACACATATTACTGGTCAAAAGCAACAAACAAAATATGATTTAGAAGTTTGAGAGTACAAGAAAATGTACAAGCAGTTCGAGCTGTTCATTTGAGACCCATTGAGATCTATAAATCTAACGCCTTCAAGCGCCGCTGACAGCACTTTATATAGCAGATTTAAGCAGAAAAAAACATTTTAGCTCAATCCACAAATCACTGATAGAAAGTCATCTAATTCCTAATACAGTAATACAATATTCGGCAAATGATGACTGTTATATAAATGGATCTTACAATTATTACATGGACGCTTTCAATGCCATGACGCTCGGTGTCCTTTACACTCTAAAATTAACATAGCGTTCATCTCTAAAAATGAGCTATTTTGAAACTTCTCAAAGCATGCTCTACCAATTGTGAATTGTATGCAATTTATTTAAACGAAAAAATGAAAGTGTAGAAAAAATTAATGTCTGTCTCATTTGGTTTGTTTAATAAGATAACTTTCATGGCACATGTTAAAACTACATAAAATCCTTTTCGCTTATATATATATATATATATATATATAGGCGCAGGAGTGGCTGTGTGGTAAGTAGCTTGCTTACCAACCACATGGTTCCGGGTTCATTCCCACTGCATGGCACCTTTGGAAAGTGTCTTCTACTATAGCCTCGGGCCGACCAAAGACTTGTGAGTGGATTTGGTAGACGGAAACTGAAAGAAGCCCGTCGTATATATGTATATATATATATATATATATATATATATATATATGTATGTGTGTATATGTTTGCGTCTGTGTTTGTCCCCCCACCATCATTTGACAACCGATGGTGGTGTGTTTCCGTCCCCGTAACACTAGCGGTTCGGCAAAAGGGACCGATAGAATAAGTAATAGGCTTCCAAAGAATAAGTCCTGGGGTCGATTTGCTCGACTAAAAGGCGGTAAAATTTTTTTCTAGCAGTAATGGTGCTAGTCGGTACTCTCTGTCTCTTTTGTGACCTCTATTAATTTTGCCTTTATGTTCAAATAGCTAATAAGCCACTCATTTAATCTGCTATATATATATTGTGAAATTTAATTTGAATTTAATTTTGATAAATTTAATTAAATTGAACTTTTGCCTGTAAATTTGGATTTTTATCCCTAATATTATTATGATAATATATATATATATATATATATATATATATATATATATATATATATATATATACTTTTTTTCAGTGCATTGCGTGTTTGTTTCTTTGTTGCATCTGTTATTTTATCGTTGATCTTCAATATAAATGAAACTATATACTAGATGTGTCGAAACAATTGTAGTGATTAATAAAATAATTCTCATATATTCTATCCCACATCTGTCATTTACCATATGTAAGTACACTATAATTTTTTATATATCCAATACGTTTTCTCTAAATAATGAACTGTAACTGTTAGTCCATTGAAATGCCAAGTAATAAATATAATACCTTTCATATGAAATACATTCTAAATTACTATTTTAGTATACAATATCGAATAATCTTCTCTCTTAATTATAATTTTAAAATATTATAACAAACATTTATTTCTTAATATCTTAAATCTTATATCCCAAATCAATTATGCTTATTTCCATTTGTATTCCTATTTTAGTCTCACTTCCTTACATTTTGCCCTTAAAGAAATTTATTCCTCTTTATTCCATTATTTGTTTCATCTCTCAATTTTCTTCAATACCCATAACAGCCTTTACTGTACTCAAATGACTTCTTTATGCCTCTTAACACCTATAGCAGTATATTTTTCCAATACATCTTAGTATTATAGCAAGATTCCATTACATAATATCTCCACCCCTGCCACTATCTCCGCGTCCTGTCTTTCCTAACAAATTATTGTTTATGTTATTTGAATATTTGCAAATACGGTCCTCATCCGTCTTATTTAGTTCGTTATTTACCACTAATATGTAAGCATTCGCCCTTATGAAATCCGGTCATACTGTGGGGTTTGTTTACATCAGTGTCACCGCCGTTATTACTATTTCTCTTATTCAAGTCAAGTGAAAATCCGTGTCTCTAATTTCCCACCCCGCAATAAACATTATTCAATTTTAACACATTTTATATTCCACAGCTTCTAATAGGTGAAAAATCGGCCGCCTAATTACGGGTCCTTCGTAAGGGAGTCAGTACTGACAACGTAACCCCGGAAAACCCTACCTAATTTAGCAATAAAAACGAAAAAAACATACGTTTTTAAACCACATACTTCCAGTGGAGAACTCTGTTTAAGACAAGTTAGGTAACTGACTTCATTCCAAACAATTTAAATGACGTTTGTTTGACCGAAACTGTTCAAAACCCTCAAGATAAACATAAATAAATACATATGCCAGTGTATGTGTTTGTATGTTATATATATATTTGTAGAAATCTGTGGTCTGTTTCGTTGAGCATCATAGAAACCATATTTTTGTGTACGAATGTGTACATGGCCATATCAGTTAGGATTGCTAAAGCAATTTTCCAGGTCGCTGGGAGATCTTGCACTACTTTCATTAACAGTCATTTACACCCCTTCCATTTTTCCTCGCTTCATCGTCCGATGTTCTTAAATACTTTTTCACAACTTGTTAGGTTTAATATACTCGAATATATCCCTTGAAGGTAAGTTCTCAGCATGGCTGCAGTCTGTTGACGGAAATCAATAACTTTATATGCATTCAATATGGCACATTCAAATAATTCTATGCCCACTCGATGTAGTGAAACTAGAACTTTCTTTTTGATAATGATACCTGCTAAGCAGTATCAAGATGGTAAGTTAGGAAAATAGAATCCATTATAGATTAATTAATGGAATTCACTAATGCACATACCATTAAGTATAAAGTAGGATATTCTATTAAGTGTGTGTATGTCATTAATCATAACCTTTTTAGGCTTTGATTGCATAGCTGCAGAGAAGTAAATCTATGACACACCTAAACCAGCACTGGATTCAAATAGCGATGTGTATAACATTTACAAAGTATTTAGAAAAGTATAACGGAAATGATTGTAATATTTGGTCGTAGACAAACTTCTCATGAAGATTAGTGTGTTAAAAATGTGCATGTGTGCGTACATTATTTTAAGCTTTCGTACAATCAATGAATGTTTCCTTTACTGATATTAATATCCATACGAATATTTTTGGCTTAGTTCTGAATGTCTGGGAATTATTCGTCAAGAGGTAGATCAAACGGGGACGAAACCTCGTCTGAAATTTTACCGACAACCTTCAAAGCGAGCTCTGTGCGTTTTAATACACAATATTCTGTGAGTATTCTTTGAGAAATTTCAGTAAGACAAAACATTACAGTTAGTGCCGTTCTGCGTATGTATTATAACTTTTATCATTTACTTATTTCAGTCATTACACTGTTGCTCTGTCTAAAAAAATTCCTAGTCGAGTAAATCGACCCAGTACTCTGTTTTTAAGGCTAGTACTTATTCTATCGAACTTTTTGGCCGAACCCTCATGTTACGGAGACATAACACCGGTCGTCAAGCAGTGGTGGGGGACAAACACTGACAGAAAGGCACAAGCACACATAGATATAAATACATACGACAGACGTCTTTCAGTTTCCGTCAACCAATCCACTCGCAAGGCCTTGGTTGGCAGGAGGCAATAGTAGAAGACAGGTATCATGCTGGGGAACCAGCCCGAAACCATGTGGTTCGGAAGCAAGCTTCATATACACACAAAAGATGGAGGCAAATATACTGTAGACTTGTGTTTAAGTAATCGTGGTTTCAGCTTCATTGCTCCATCTTTCTTTCTTGTGTTACAGAATAAATATGCAATTGCAGTGTGCACTAAGGAAGAACAAAGATCATCGATCCGATTTTTCTGTTCTGAAGGTGTGTCAGGAGCTGAAATTCATCGCAGGCTTTCAGTAGAATACTTTAACAAGCGCTCAACTGCGTAGAAACGTACATGAGTCAACCGAGAAGTTTTTAAATAGCCGAATAAGCATGAAGCACGAAGAGAGAGCAGGAGTTACATTTTGGGCTCATCACTGAGCCTGAATCCAAAAGACATAGTATGGAGTGAGAAACCCCGGATCCATCAGCGAAAAAGGAATCCAAATATCAACTTTTCACAGAAAAAGTTATGCTAACCATTTGGGGGGATGAAAAAAACTTCCTCTACTGGAACATTACCTGGAAAAGATATCTACAATCAATTCTGCACGATACTATGAAATACTGGCCAACAAACCGAAACTAACAATTCGCGCCAAAAGTCGGAGTCTATTGTCAATGGAAGCGTCATTGTTGCACGAATATACACACATACATACAGCTGCCTAAACCTTCAAATCATTGAAAATTCGTGTACTGAATTACTGGGGCACCCTGCATACAGTTCAATTTCGCACCTTCTTTGGACCGCTCGTACATCGTTTGTGAGGTCGGCAATTTGCTACGTACAAAAAAACATGTCGGAAGTGATACATAGATAGCTGCGTGCCCAGCCGAATATTTTCCATGTTGATGGAATAAGGACGCTTTTAGACCGCTTGACAAAATGCATTAAAATGCAAGGAGGCAACGTCATAATTGTTCAACATTTCTTTTTATTATAATAAATTAAAAGAGTAAGAATGCGTATTATTACTTACTTAACCTCATATGTATGTATAAACATGTATATATCTATAACAGAAACAGGTTTCAACGAAAAAAGACTACACGTGGTATAAATAGTGCAAAAGCAAAATGAAACAAAGGAAATGCACACAAGGTATAAACGTATGCTTTTTTTAAATAAAAACAAAGATATATGTGTTGATTCAAAGACAGTGAGCAGCGATGATGAAACCGGTATGACTTTCTATACTGACTCATAATAATGATTTTTATACTTCTTAATTCCACCTCAACTCATTTATTTGCATGTATTTATATATCTATGTTTTTATTTACAATGCTATTACAATTATACCTAGTGTGCATTTTCTTTGTTCTGTTTTTGCTTTCCCCCTTATATATATATACAAGATACTTGGATCTTACATTTATATATATAAATATATATTACAAATAAAAGGGTAAAGGATTATTAATTTATTAATAAATTAATAATTAATAATTTTTACGAAGCCCTTCGGTATGTAAACACCATTATCGGTGAAGAACTTATTTAAAAGTTCTTATACATTTATAAACATAATTAAGGGATCAGCAACAGTTGCTTTACCACATATCGAAGTTCAGAAATAGCAGCTAAAGTGCTGAAACTCCAACAGATAGCAATACTTGTAACTCACAAAGGCAAAATAAAAAGATAAAATAACGAAACTAACAAGTCTTAGTTAATCAGACGCGTTTCTGGCTAAGAAAAGTGAAAACGTTTCATTTCCTCATCAGTATGATATTCCAGTTTGCAAATTTGACGAAGCTGGCAATTGTCCATGCACGACCGAGCGACATCGTGCATCAGCGCAATATGAACATGCAGATCCATTAATTATGTTTATAAATGTATAAGAACTTTTAAATAAGTTCTTCACCGATAATGGTGTTTACATACCGAAGTGCTTGGTAAAAATTATTAATTATTAATTTATTAATAAATTAATAATCCTTTACCCTTTTATTTGTAATAACCATTCACTCCCTGATAGTAAACCGCAGATTTTCTGCGGTATTGCTGGTAACGCACATGATAATTCTTGAGGAGGGATAAGAACTGG
>NC_142928.1:93817327-93852327 GCF_046866305.1 Octopus bimaculoides
AGGAGTAAAGAAGAAGAAACATCAAGATTGGTTCGGTGAAATTGATGGAAATATTCAATATTTCTTGGAAGAAAAACGAAAAGCATTGCATTCATTACTAGCAAACGATTCTGATCAAAATACAGCGTTTTTCAAAGAGATAAAAGCAGATGTGCAAAGAAAGATTCGAAGCAAACTACTTGGTGGCGGAAGAAAGCAGAAGAGATAGAAGCTGCTTCCAATGTTATTATATACTCTCCTTCGTGAAGTGTATGGTCCATCATGTCCTACCTTGGCTCATGTGAAGAATACGAATAGTGTTTTATTGAGGGCCCCAAATACACCTTAAAACGATAGGACGAACATTTCAATGAATTTCTGAATTGACCATCTGTTGTTTATGAAAATATATTGGTATGATTCCACGGAATGCACCCATTGAGCGCTTAGATGACACCCCGTCAGTGGAGGAAACAATAAAAGTAGTATCAAAGCTGAACAATGGCAAAGTACCGGGAGTTGATAGTATGATTGTATAGACTATTTAAGTTTGTGGGTATTACTTGCTAGAAATACTGACAGCAGTAATACAGAAGATATGGAAAAATGAAGTGATGCCAAAAGACTGGAAGGATGCACTCATGGAAGTTGTGTTCAACGGTTAGGGACAAAAGGATGAATGTAATAACTTTCGTGGTATTTGCCTATTTGCTACAGCGGGCAAAGTTCTATCATGAATAATGTTGAATTGGCTGTAGATATATGTGGCTAATAAGATTCTTCCTGAATCACAGAGTGAATTCAGAAATGGTAGGGATATTATTTACTTGATCTTTTCTGCATGGCAGTCACAGGAAAAGTGTATGGAACAGCAAATAGGACTTTACCAGGTAGTCATTGACCTTACTAAAGCTTTCGACTCTGTCAGTCGAACTGCTTTGTGGGAGATCTTGAAGATGCCCGGTAAAGATTCTCCCTATTCTCGAACAGTTTTATGGTGGCATTGAAGTAAAGATCAGCATTGGTGGAAAGCTCTCGGAGGCTGTCTCTGTCATGAATGGCGTAAAACAAGGTGACATACCAGCACCCACTCTCTTCACCCTCTACTTTACTAGTTTTCAATTGACTTCCAAAGGATCCTATGAAGGCATATCTATCAGATATCGCACAATAGGAAAGCTCTTTAACAACAGGACTGTCAGCTAAGTCAAGGACGTCCTCAACGCTTATTAGAGACCTCCTCTATGCAGATGATTGTGATATTGTCACTCATACTGAGGAGGACATACAACATTTTATGAATGCAATTTCAATGGTTTGTGAGGCATTTGGCTTAAGCATAAATCTAACCGAAACTGTTGTCATGCTTCAGCCAACACCAGGAATGACACACATAGAACTTGGTATCTTCATGTATAGAAGAAAACTTGCTGTGGTTTCTAAGTTTGTTTACGTAGGGAGCACACTAAACACATAAGTGAATCTTGATGATGAAGTGTCACTACGCATTCAGAAAACCAGTTTTCCTTTTGGCAAACTGGAAGACCGCCAATGGTCTAGGCATGGTATTTCCACTGCGACAAAGTTTAAGGTATACAACACATGTATCTTGACCTCTTTATTATATGCTTCTGAAGCCGGGACTGTGTATCGTAAGCACTTAAAATTTATGGAACGTTTTCATCAACAATGTCTCAGAAGAATTCTGAGAATCACCTGGAAAATGTTTGTGAGTGACGATAAGGAGCTTGAAAGAAGGAAATGCTTCAGTATTGAAGCTTTTCTATTGCAGTACAGATTGAGATGGAGAGGACACTTAGTCAGAATGACAGATAACAGAGGATTCGTAACAGGTAAACGTCCTACCCACAAACTAAAGATGAGGTACTAAGATTGTCTAAAGTCGGGATCAAATAAATGTTCCAATTGACAACTGGAAGGATTTAGCGCACTGCCGAGCAAATTGGAAAACAATTTGTGTATGAAGGCAAAAATGGATTTGAAAGGAAGAGAATGGAGCATGCAAAGGTCAAAAGAAATCTGAGAAAAAGTGACAGGAATGATGTTTTACCAAGCATTACTGAACGTGATGATCTTACAAGTGATGAATGTGGAAAGATTTGTCTTAGTAAGGCTGGGCTAAAGAGCTATATCAAATCACAAATTGCACAACCGCACATTGATTACAGATGGACAGATGATTTCGAACGCATACTCTGCCATAAAGTATACAGATAAAAAAGTGGATTGAAAAGGCAGAGTAAACTTCATGTTAAATTGTCAAAAAGTATGTAAGACTTTGGCAGGCCTCAAAAGCCATATTCGTGTAGCTCATCGATGATATTCTGAGGCATAATGAAATCAGGCAATGGCTCTACTCAAAATCGAGTTGGCAACCACAATGTATGTATGTATGTATGTATGTATGTATGTATGTATGTATGTATGTATGTATGTATGTATGTGTCATAATGATTTAATAATTAGTAGACTAAGCACATAGTCACGTTTTCAAATATAATAATTAACTTCAGAAACAGTTTGTAGGTTGTGTGATTGGGGTCGGAAATTTCGGAGAGTCTGTAGCCTTCTCATGGTAAGGCTGAACAAGCATCTCTAACAAACTCTAGTGGATGATAATGCTGATTTGGCCTTGTACTCTCGCTTTGTAGATGATAAACTCATCGAGAAAATTTGCCCTGCGCTGATAATGTTCAAATGAGTCAATAGTATTTGATAACTATAATTCAAGAAATAATCAAAACTATTAATGAGAATGTAAATATGAATGTAAATATAGATATGCTTGTAAACTTAACTTGTTCGAAATCCTGAAATGTAGATAGAGATTGCCGTGATCAACAAAAGATTTGCCATGATCGATAGAATCCATACATGTCTGGCTGTTCACAAAATGATTGAACCAGGTTGATGAATATTCTACTGGAACAGGCTAGATGACGATATCAATGACATGTCCACGAGAAATACGTCGTATAATATTAAGTTTGGAAGTGTTATGAGTATACAGCCGCTAACGAAGCAAGTATTTGATAGTAATTTTAGAAAAATCATTCGATTAACTAACCTTAATATTAAGGTTGTCGAAAACATAGGTGAATCTATCGAATCTATCATATGTGCATCTTACCTCTTTGACAATTACAGATGTCAAGGAAGTACGTGGAGTGTGCAATAAACCTACATATCACCTGCAAAGTGAGAAATATTGTGCTAGGAGTATTGACGAAAATTCAGGGACATTATGACAGCTACGTCAATCAGCGTTCTACCAGCACGAGCAAGATTGTCATAGTAACTATCGCCTAATTATCGCTCTAATCATGCCACGAACACGCACACACACATAACCGCACACAGCAACTCACATACACACGCACACACGCACGTGTGCGTGCGGGCGCGAGCGTGCGTGTGTGTGCTCGTGTGTGGGGATTGGGTATGGGTGTGTGTGTGTTTGTGCGTTCGCGCGTGTGTGTATACATATATACAACTTTCAGATGATTTGTACTGCATCTTTTGAAGAGATGATATATTTTTACTCAATCTTGCCTGCCGTTCATAATTGATATTGAAAGGTTTTACATCGTTTTCTGGAATATAATTTTTCTTTACACATCTAACACGCACGTATACGGTGCACGCATATATATATATATATATATATATATATAAACACACACATACACACACACACACACACACACACACACACACACACACGCATATATATATATATATATATATAAGACATATTTCATATATTTAATAAGACATTCAATACTTCATTTCATTGTACCATCCATTTTTATATTATATATTATATATTCCATATTCTATATCCCACATTAATTTTACAAGAATATAAATAAAACATAAAAAACAGACAGAGTTGGAACTCTTTTAAATAAAATAATATATATATACACACACACATATATATATATATATATATATATATATATATATATATATATAATATATATACATACGTTTATGTATGTACGTGTAAGTATTTGTGTGCATGAGTTATTAAGACAACGAATCCCACAAAATGGGAACAGGTAACATGTGTATTTATTTGTATATATAAATATATGTATGTATGGTTGTATAAATATAAATGTATATCACCGTGAATGTATTTGCGTGCGCGTTTGTGTATGCATTTACGATATACACACACACACACCACACACACATACATATAAATATAAACACACTCACACACAAATACGAATGTTATTAATCGTAGAAGGTTTGTATGAATCCAATCAAATGAAAAGAGAATTGTTCTATAAGCTCTTATTGACCTTTGATGCGTAATTTTCTTTCCAGATTAAATTGGAATATATCAATAGAATTAATGAGTTAATCATAAGATATTGAAATGAAAATTATATTTAGTAAGTTGCTATAGCAACTTCATATGTAAACTCCTTTCTCAGTCATCCCGAAATAAGTTGCGGAAAAAGGAGAAAAAAATGTATACGGATTGTTGAATTGTTGTACGTTCCATTTCACTAATTGGTAATTGTTTTCACTTTATTCGTTATACTTTTTCCATATATGTTACAGCGTACAAAGAGCTACCTTAAGTGTACGCATTTAGTTTTGAAATTCTGGTGGACCCTACATATGTTGAGCATTTCAAATGAATGATGCGTTTGTGAGATTAAAAGGTTATGGGCTCTGTATTTGAGTTAATTATTTAGAAAACAAATAGGAGTAAAAGCATGTAACTTTCATTCAACCAATCAAATTTAATTCCTAGTGTGAACTAACTAAATCTCCTCCCTACCTAAAATCAACGCCCTTTGCATATTCATTTCACTTTCTCTTGTCTTTCTAAAGGTATTATATATATATATATATATATATATATATATATAACTCATGTAACAGCCTACAGCATTGTTTATTTCACTATTGCTTTTTCTGTTTAATGTTCGACGTAAAATTGAAGGCTTAAAATTTATCTTACACACTAAAGTTCTCTATGTATTACCACCAGACCATTATCCACTAATTTCACCATTTCCTAATTTCACCATTTGCTTCATTTGGCTTGAAATTCTGAACAAGTAATGGGTAATTATTTTAAGTGAAATAATTACCAAGCATTGATGACCTACCACTGCAAATCGGTTCTGCATCGCATTTATCTTCATAAGTACCGTCTCATCTCATCAAGCAGATAACACGTAAAAGAAACACTCAAGATATGAAAACTACGGAAACTAGGTTTTACTAAAAAGTAATGACACGCAGCTTGACATGGTTTCTCTCTCGGTGAATCAATAGAACTATCACGACTGGATTGAAGATTAATACTGTTCCTCATTATGGGCAAATCAGCATCCAGCTGAATGCAACGATGCGGAATATATACTGCGCTATTAAACCTACACTACTGATCTGATATCCAGCAAGGAATATTATCACTCCAAAAACACCGTCATCTCAAAGTCACAAACGCTGTCACATCCTGGACAAAAATAATAGATCAAAACTCTACCACCTTATGATAAAAAGAAAATCTAAAGCTTTTTCTATAAATATGGAAAAAATACCCTGAGTAAGCCTTGAGAGACGCATTGTTAGAGTGTTCTTAAAGCTATTTGATCTGGTAGGGAACCCTTCTTAAAAGTGCTGGTGTTTATCCTCTAACTAGCAAACAGTGAATTTATAATTTCAACTTAGGTATAGGCAGAATATAGCGGAGGCATGCATTTATGGAGAAATATCATGACCCACTACAACTCCCATTATTTAAGGATTCGTCATGAGTCACAAACCATTTTATGGTGTTCTGTCTGGCAATTTCAATATCCCTAAGGCAAACGTTTCAGTTACAGCTATAAATCGTCCGTCAGAGATCTATTATATGCCAGAATTAACCAGAAGCTAACTGATGGCACAAAACACTTGATCGCTCGAGGAATTCTCTAAGACATCAGTATAAACGCCAAAAAATTGATTACCTACATTATGTCAAATCCCTTTTATTCTATTAAAAATTTAGGGACATAGTAGATAATATAATCCAAAGTATACGATGACAAGCCTGCAAAAGATAGTATTGTCGCATTTACTTCCAAGTTGACTAGACTATTTCTGCCGGCAATAGAAGCTCTGCTCTGAATATATGAAGTACTCCTATGTGGGTATTATATGCATATTCTAATTCCGAAAAGGGGATGGATCAAGTGAACGGAACTAAAGTATACATTTTACGCACATATATGTAGTCGTCATAATATAATGTAAGAGATCCTGCTTCTAGTGGGCTCTGTTTATTTATTGTGAGAACCTAAAAGTAGTACAATTAAACCTTGGGAGAGGAATTATGCCGGTAATAAACACACGCACTGGTTCAGTCCTTTATTAATTTATATAGTTTTTGTTAAATTATTTCATTGCACTCTTGCAATCTCTTCAGTAACTTGTCTCTCCACTTCCATTTATTTTGAATGTATGATTTGGCTTTGTTTTGGCGTTGTTTTGAAACTGTCCGGTATGAGCATGTGAGTGTGTGCAAGCTCGTATGTGTGCACGCTCATATGTGTGCACACACTTATGTGTTCGTGCTTATATGTAAGTATGTGCGTCCATATGTGTGTTTGTAACAATTTCGTTTATATCAGATCAGATAGACACTTTTTTTTTATTTAAATTTATTTATTTACGTTCATATTCCGCATCATATGTGTGAACAACACATGCAACCATGGGCAATTGTAAGGCCCTCATCTACGTGTATTTGGTGTTCAAAATTGGTTGCGTTTCAGTTCTGAGGACCGACTCCTGTATTTGCCGCAACGGTGCGTCACCGGGGTGTCTAGACAGGATTTCTATGCTAATTCTGTCCAGTACACCACAATGTTGTTCTTTGGCATGCTGGTAGAGCACCGAGGTTTGTTTTTGATTATTATAGTCCCTCCAATGGTCGTTTACACGCTCAGCCAAACTTCTTGCCGTTTCACCTATGTATGTCGTGTTTCTGTTTTTACACTCACCATCCATACAGCTTATTTTGTTGACCACATTTCTGGTTTTGCAGTTGGCACCAGGACTATATTTGCACACAATGCAACTCTCCTCAACACACCTTGTTCTTCTGAAGGGATATGTTTTACATATTATTGATCTAATGGATCTCCCTGGTTTTTCTATAACAACTTGGTACTTTTGAGGATTTTTCGAAATCTGCGGGCCAGTTCTCCGTGTGGCGTGGCGTCCACAAACATTACTCCCTGGAACTTGTCGGTATTGTACCACGTGCTCTTTCTGTTTGTTTTGTCACTAATTCTTTGTAGTCTATTCCACTGTTTGTTACGGTACCTAGGTTGTGTTCCATCTGTATCTTTGACAACAATCTCCTCAAATTTCTTGTTAGCTCCTCTGTATACTCAGATTCTATCTTTCTGGCTGTACCCCGAAAGCTGCATGCGATGCATGAAGTCTTGTATATATCTTTGCCTCTCCCATGGACTGCACAGTAGTAGTTTGTTAATGTAACAAAGGGTGACTATAAAAATCATATACGAACAATGAGTATATCAAATGAAATGTGTGGTGAAGATGCATTCATCCTAAACTATATAAAGGTGCTTTTAGATAATTTCAAACAAAAAATTCTAAAATTTATGGCGCTCATTGTTGGATAGTTTAGGTTGAAGGCTTTCATACAACATTCAGTAGAATCTTGTCATTTTAATCGAAGACAACGCCATCATTCTCATCAACAATGGCAAGAAACTAATTTTTTGTATCATAAGAGAGGCAATTTCCGACAATATTGGTAGTCAACCCTTAGGGGACAGAAAATCTTAAAGCCTGACAGGGCTCACAGAATGGATAATGGCTCTCCTCGTTTCAATGTCTTTTACAGTTTTACAGACGATATGAGACATTAAAATGCTTTGCAAAAGAGATTTGTTGTTATGGCTGCCGTATGACATGCTAGGATACGCTTATAATAAAAGACAAAAAAATGCTCACTCCCCGAAGTACCTATTTCTGTGTATCAAGAACTGTGCTGTATAACTGCTGTTTAACCTACTTTGGACACCGAGGCCGATCCATTGGCCCACCAGATACAAGCTGAAAGGATTCTGGGGCCGATGTATCAGCCCAATGGAACAAATGGGAATGGTTGGATTTGAAGTGTAATAATCAGAGATCGTCTTTTAGTAGATGTATCTCAAAAGGAGAAAAAATCTTTTGACCTTTTTGGATTCACATACCAAAACACCATATGTACTTCCTTGAGACGGTAAGCTGTGATTTTAAGTTTTGTGTCTTATTTTCAGCAGAGCGTATGTCTACCTAAATTATTCATTTTATCGCTCCAAAAGATGCTAATATCTGTAAAACGATCTCGAGAATATTAGTTGAATATTTTTGTAAATGAAACTATACATATGTACACGTTTATAGCATATGGATATCTTCAAAACAGACCCCATGGTAAAATAATAGTAACTTGATTAGACTGTTTGACTTTTACAGAAAGTAAAAGACCATAGTACAAATAAGATTATTCTAATTCTAATGTGTCGTAATATTTTCAAGGAGAACTAAGCTATTATAAAACACTTCTGATCAGATCAGATGATTTACAATAAACTCTCTGACAGGAAACTCTAATTACACGAAGAATATGATATCTAAATATAATTTTGTTGTTTTTAAGAATCATCCTAACTAGATTGTGTTTGGAATTTCACAGATATACTACGAGGTGACATCAAAACGATCACGGATTAGTTATATTTAATAAAAAATAACTTATTTACTTAAGTTTTACCTCCTTCGAAATAGTCACCCCGTGTAGTAATACAGTGGTCCCAGAAATATAGCAGCCCCAACAATACAACGTTTCCACAATTGGAATCCGGTCTGAAAGTCGTTTTCCGTAAGCAGGTCGCGGACTTTCTGCAATTCAATCTAGATGTTGAAAACGGTGTTAAAACGGTGACCTTTGAGCTCAATTTTCCTACTGGGGAAACGATGGAAGTCCGCAGATGCTAAATCTGGTAAATAGGTTAGGTGCAAAAGCGATACTATGTTGTTTTTGACGAGAAAGTCACGAATGAGGAGAGCTCTTTGACAGGGTGCATTTTCGTCGTGAAGAATCCAAATTCATTTTTCATGCTCCTCATATCCGATCGCTTTTGCCGAATGGCCTCCCTCAAACGCTTCAAAACGTCGTAATAGAACTCTTCATTGGCGGTCTGGCCCTGGGAGACGAATTTTCGATGCTTAATACCACATTTCCGGGGGTGAAGCTGGTGGCAGGTCTTCCAGATTGCTCATCGTCTTCTAGGGACGTTCTTCTGATTTTGAAGCTCTCATGCTCCTCGAAACATTCCGTACAAATCATTGCCTCGTCGCTGTAAGCTAACGGAAGCATGTTGAATGTCTCTGTAGCAGACTTCCCAAGTTTCACACCAAATTTCACGTTGGCTCCTTGTTTAAACTGTTTTGTCTATGACAAAAATCGCTGTTTTGTGCTACAGAAATTGTCAGGGAACGTTTTGATACCACTTCGTAAATACAATACTTACAATAAATGATATATCAAGGCCTTGAAGCAAATTTCCTCTCAACAACCAGTTTAATTACTCGCGCAATCTCTTTATGTATGATTATTTTAAATGACAGCTTAACTCTCATTCATTTCCTTTTTAATTTATCCTAACTGGGGCACACTGCAAATTAAATATACAATCATTCTATCAGGAGTCAACTACTAAAGTCCTTGCTGAACAAAGTTGATTATACGTGATTATTAAGAACAAAAATTGTAATTAATTCCGAATTGATATTCTTTTGATGTGAAGTATATTCCACGTTAATGCTGAGCGGATAATATAACTTCATTAGCATAATTGATTAAACATACAATAGCGAGGGAATTCTTAAAGTAAGAAACTGTGTAAGTTTAGGAGCTCTTAGTAATAAAATAGAAATTCTTAAAGGAAAGAAATCGATATCGAAAGAGTGATGCAGAGATAAATGGGATTTGCCAAGTTATATTATGTCTCGAGGGAAGTTTAATAAATCACAATATGTCTATACGACTGAATTTCATTAAAACAATTCCATGAGAATATTGAACAGTTAGTAATTATTTGATTTTGCCACCAACTAGAACGCGGAATTACGTAAACATACTCTCTCAACAAGGCTCTTAATGACTATCCGTAACAAATATATTATGACCTTATATAACGACCGTTTAAATTTTACATTGTGAATATTTGCATTACAATCTGCATCTTTACACAATGTCAATATATACATAGAATACACATTCTTATATGTATATTTAAATACGAAATGTAAATTGCCACACTAGTATTACTTTTATTCCATTGAATTACCAACTTACGATACACTCATTATTAATTTAAAATCATGAGGTTAGGACTTCGTAGGCAAAAGAAGGATAACAATATTTGATGTTTAAACTGGGCGAAATTCAAAATACTTAATAGATGAATGCTAATTAACATTTGTTTCACTGCAATGAGTCGAATCTTTGCTAAAAAAAATGTTAATCAGAAATCAAATGACACCAAACAGTGTTACTTAAAATGTACCATTGAACTCTTAGATTTTTCATGAAAGAGAATCTTTATATAGTAACTGCTTCCGATAACAGTTAAATATGAGGTCAGTAAACAAAAGATTAAGACAGATTGTAACTACATGGAAGAATATAAGGAAGGCCGAGGTGTATAAGGCCGAGGTGTATAAGACAGTATAGGTAGTATAGTGAACAAGGCTACGTCCCTGCAGTACAACGCCGTGTGTTCTCATCTGAGTATGGCCATAGTTAGACTATCAAGACAGATGATTTCATACAATTGGTGATGTATACAAATACACATTGTGCATAAACAGAAATATGTAATATTTTTCCGTAATGTCATGTAATAGTCATTAGTATCGCCACTTCATCAAATAAAGGAAGAAGTGCCCAAAAGAAACCGGAAACGTTCTCTGTGGGGAAAGCGGGTTGTAGTTCAGACTTCCGTCGCTAGAAGCCACTTGATACAATCCTCAGGCATCAGTCTCCCGACCGGCGTCCTCTTTAGGGTCATACTGTCATGTGGTGCATTGTTGTTTTGCAGTGCTTCTCCCAAGTTCGTTGATTTTTGCGAAGGCTTAAACTAAGAGACAGCATGCTTTCGTAAAATTCTGTTTTCTATTGGAGAAAACAGCGACCGAAACAGTGGTTATGCTTTAAACAGCTTACAAGGGCGCTGCCATGAATAAAACACGAGTTTACGAGTGGTTTTCGAGCTTCAGGAACGGCCACTTGTTGCTTGAAGACCAATCTCGTTGAGGACGAACATCGACCTCCTGAACGAATGAAGTCATCACGAAAATTCATGAGCTGATCTTAGAACACCGTCGCCAAACAATTGACGAACTTGTTAATATGAGCGGTGTATCCTGCCAACGAATTTTGAGCGAGGAATTGCGAATGAAAAGAGTTGCAGCAAAATGTGTGCCTCGCTTAATCTCAGAAGATTAAAAGTCGCCACAAATGAATGCGTGTCGTGAACTAAAAGAACTTAGGTTATTTTTTATTAAACATAACTAGTCTGGTAGCCTTTTGATACCGCCTAGTACTTCTTACACACTCGCTATAAATGCAAGATGGTGATGAAAGCAGGTATTACGGCTGTGACCCAGAAACGAAGCAGCAACGAAGTCAATGCAAGCATTCAATGTCACCAGGCCCCAAAACGCGCATCAAGTAAGATCCACTGTTAAGACAATGCTGATTTGTTGCATCGATGTGAAAGGAAATGTCACACGGAATTTGTTCTTCCTGGTCAAACAGTTAACGAGACATTTTACATGGAAGTTCTGAAACGTTTGCCAGACACGGTGAGACAAAAACGTCCTGTCCTATGGCAACATCACCTTGACTGTGAGATGATTTTTTACTAAAAATGGCATGAAAACACCTATTCATTCGATCTTGCTCACTGCAATTTCTTTTTTTTTTCCACGAATGAAAAAAGTCTTTAAAGGAAAACAATTTGCAGGTGTGGAAGAGGTGAAGAGAAAAACGACGGAGGTGTTAAAAGGCATCACTTCACAAGACGTCCAGGACTGCTTCGAACAGTGGAAAACGCATCTGGACCGAAGCATTGCTTCAAATGCAAAATACGTTGAAGTGTAAACATGTAAAATTAAGTGAATAAAATGATATTGCAAAATTCTAGTTTCTTTTGTGTATACTGTATTTGCATACATTAACAAACTAAAGAAACGTTCTATAGTTTCGCTAAAACACTACATGAAAGGAATATCCATGAAACACTTCGTAATTACCACCATTCTATTCTGCTTTTTGAAATTCAAACATATATCTTTGCATGCATGCATACATACATACATGCATACATACATACATGCATACATACATACATACATGTTTACCTTCATGCTGAATGTAATCGACATTGGCCTTTGAATTGGATATTTAAATACTGCGAATTATGAGCGTCGTTGCCGGAAATTTGTGAAAGACTGGGAAGAAGTTGGATTTAAAAGCAGTTCTTTCGATTGTTAATCGGTTGGAAATATACTGAAAGAGATGTTGATGCTTGATATATTATCTCTTGAAGTAAATGTTCCTGAATTTGAAACCTTTACAACAAATGTCTTTCTCTTCCTTCTCTGTTCCACACAAATTCTGAAACAAATATAATGTGGCTAAAATTATCATGCCATACATTTATTCTCATAATATTGCATTTGAAGCTCTCTTATCGAAAATGAACTCAAAATGCATGATCATAACAGCAAATAGAAATTTCACCGAATCAGCGTCATTGACAGTTTCAATCTGAAAGGAAGCTTAATGACGTCCATTTGTACTTGCGACAATATATTGTGAAGGTTATTCCTTTGTAATCCAGAGGCAGAATATAGGCACGAAAAAGGTATTGAAGAAAATTTACACTAAAGTGATTAATGTTACGAAATCTAAAATAAAATATGTCACTTTGATCTGAATTTTGTGACCTGCTGTTACCAAAATATCCGATGCGCTGTTCGAATGGGATTAATACAGAGAAATATTTTTAGGTGTCTTGCACACATATATTTTAAACCTAAGAATATTGGCGTATTACTTCTGGCATAATATCGGAGAAATGCAAGCATAAAGTACCTGTTATATTTGTTTGAGACAGAAATGAAAATTATATACATTTATATTCAAGATGTAAGTATTTCGTTCATAATATTTCAATATTTTAGGTGAAAGCGCCTCTACGTAAATTATTAATTTTCATCTCTTACCCATATTTATGGGTGTACGTAATCATAACTATGAATTTCCTTCTTGCTACATCATTTTATTAAATATACCAACCAAGAGCAAGTTTTAAGAGATCATTCTTTATGTCTCAGTGAAGGTTAACTTGAAGTGGCTAGACACTTATTATTTCTTTGCATACCGACTTCTCAGAGAAGCAGAAATATTAGAAACGAACAAAAACATATTTGTTAGTACAAGCCTCATAAATATTCTTCAGCAATCTCTGAAAAAAACTTCTTCCCAGAGATGCAATAGAATTCTAATAAAAATATTGTTTATGTATCCTTTTCAATCACGCTTAACTTGATGCCAAATATAACTTCATCTAACATAGCAAAATTATATCCAAGCAGGAATAATATTTCTTATTGCAAATATCCTAACCCGAAGGAGAAACGTTTAGATTCTGTCTTACCACCTAAGAAGATGGTACATAAATGCAGAGTAAAAACGCCTGAAGCTAACAACGTATGTATTGGATTTACTGCAACTGATTTAAAAATTTGCTGCTCTCATAATTATTTTTTCGTGAAACCTGAGGGGAACGAACTTTTATATTACTGTTTGAATATACAGAGCATCTGAGAGACCTTACGAACTTAAACGGAGGTATATTTTAAGAAGAAAAAAAAACAACGAAGACATGGAAAAGAAATTTTAAAAACAGAAAAGGTGTACCTTGCTTGGGTTGATGCAATATAAATATTCTTTACTCAGATTCATTCATTATAACATTATATAACCAATAATATTATAACATTATATAACCAAAAGTTTTTAATACTTCCCAAAACTACCAAAATAGTTTCAATGATAAATAAGGCACCTTTTTCATGGAAGAAATTTATCCTCCCTTTACTACTATAAACATTTATATCCACAACTAATCGAGTTTGTATTCATATATCTTAGAGCCTCTATGTATCAAATTTACATATAATATATAAACTTTAACACACTACCATCTGTATAAATCATGTGCTACTCATCTTGCACTATCATGAACAGCATTTTTCCACGAATGACAGAGGCGGTTTTCGTTACAATGCCGACTGTGATAGGATCAGGAGGGACACAATAATACAGCCCCGGCAGATGCCACTGACGATGCTAAACACTTACAAATAGTTTCTACATGTGCTTTGGGAGCTGACGCACGATTTTGACACACTAAAGGCTAAGCAATTTTTCTTTACTGATTTCCTTTTCATGTTGTCTGTTCCACGATGTTTCTGAGCATAACATTTGTTCAGTGCAAGAATGACTGGAGGGAAACACTGCTTCTTAAAATGCTGCATCAACTTTTTGAAATGTTAGTTATATAAAAACTGACACTTCGTCGGTTACCACGACAAGGCCTGCTCGTGAAATTAACGTATAAATAGCTCGCATCCCGCAGACACGCGTATCCTTAGCGTAGTTCTCAGTGAGATTCAGCGTGCGTGACACGGAATGTGACAAGGCCGGCCCTTTGAAATACAAGTACAACTCATTCCCGCCAGCTGAGCGAACTGGAGCAACGTGAAATAAAGTATCTTGCTCTAGGACGGTACGCGCCGCGGGGAACCGAATTCACGATTTTACGATCGTGAACCAAATACCCTAGCTACTAAGCCACGCGCCTGGATATGTAGCACAATATAGAAAACTTTTCTTGGTACAGAGAATAAAGTAATTCGTTTATACTTGCTGTGGTTTCAATATTTCACTTTTTTTCACCTCTTAGGAACATAGGCAATGTCACCGATTCTCCATCTGACCGAAAGTAGCTGTTAGTGCCAACAAATATTTGACTGGTTTTTTAAGAGCGCAATGAACATCTCGCTGCAGTACTTTGTGTGGGTATCAATACCGAACATTTGAGTCTCCTATATACAAAATAAAATAAGTGTAATTGGTCATTTTCTATTATCTAGTGGTAAAAAACTGAACTGCACAGTTGGTATAATTCTGTAGAATAAATTGGATACGGAATTATCCCTTCACACACACACACACACACACACACACACACACATACACACACACACACACACACACACACACACATATATATATATATATATATATATATTTGTTTTTTTTTCCACGAATGACAGAGGCAAATTAACACCAAATATAGAGTGCGTGTGTTTTTATTGGCTAAACTGGCAATATGACCATCCCCAAGTACAACAATATATATATATATATATATATACATATATATATATATATATATATATATATATATATATACATATACATACATACACGCGCACATATGTATATACATATATATATATATATATATATATATATATATATATATATATACATAACGGTTTTGGCAAACTGTTTTGATCCATACGTGTAACTCCCAATAAATTAATTGAGTGCCCTTCTTTCGTTCGTAGTCCACTCAGCGTGTATATATATATATATATATATATATATATACATACATACTCACGCACACGCACACACACAAACATACGCACGCGCGGACATATATATAGGCGCATGGCTCAGTGGTTAAGATGTTCAACTCACGTTCGAGAGATCGTGGGTTCGTTTCCCAGAACGGGTGTTGTGTTCTTGAGCAAGCTTCATTTCACGTTGTTCTGGGATCATTTCGTCATCTGACATGTGACACCCATTGCATCTCTACAGGTAATGTCGATTTGATGGAGGGAGTGACCTTACACAAACATTTGGTCACTATAAACAAATCATTTGTGTGGTTGGGTTGTTCGGCAGGCAATTTAATTCTTTATTCATTATAAACCACTAGTGTTGAAGTAGAGGGACAATATAGGAGAGACAAACTATGGGGGTCAAAATAGCGTATAAATAATGAAAGAGCGGAAATTAGGAAAATAGAGTGAAGGACACGCGGGACCACAAACCACGCATAACTACTGATCTTCTGATACTTACGTTCTAATCATCTCCGTTTCACATGTAACAAATCAGGGCAGGCAGAATGCGTTGGAGCATTAGATAACCTGTTGTTGTTGTTGGCACTCCGTCGCTTACGACGACGAGGGTTCCAGTTGATCCGATCAACGGAACAGCCTGCTCGTGAAATTAACGTGCAAGTGGCTGAGCACTCCACTGACACGTGTACCCTTAACGTAGTTCTCGGGGTTATTCAGCGTGACACAGTGTGACAAGGCTGACCCTTTGAATTACAGTCACAACAGAAACAGGAAGAAAGAGTGAGAGAAAGTTGTGGTGAAAGAGTACAGCAGGGTTCGCCACCATCCCCTGTCGGAGCCTCGTGGAGCTTTAGGTGTTTTCGCTCAAGAAACACTCACAACGCCCGGTCTGGGAATCGAAACTGCGATCCTATGACCGCGAGTCCGCTGCCCTAACTACTGGGCTATTGCGCCTCCACAGATAACATGTAACACTTGATAAAAAAGGAATGTCGCATTGTCTTTTGATCTTCTTTAAGCATCACTGGTATTCACATTCAATCATCTCACTTACACGTGTAGCAAGGCATACACTCTCCATTCACGGTGCAGGCCAGACAAAATGGGTTGAAGCTACATATGATTAAATAGCATGTAAAAATTTATGAAAAAGAACATTGTATTGTCTTTTGAGTTCGCTGGGGTTCAGGTGTGTAGGGGTTAAATATGGGGCAACACGTGAACTTCTGTATGTATGTTTAGCTAGGGTGGTTTATTTTTCTCCGGGGTTGCTGGCGGTGATATGTCTTGTGCGAATGGATTATATGTGGCTTTGTTTCGGAAAAATGAGTAGGACGCTTGTGTTTTGTGCATGTATGGGATGATTGCGGGTCATTGGTTGTCTTTGTTTTTGATGGCTTCTTTGTTTGGAGTAACTGAGTAGGATGTTTGTGGTCTGTGTGTGTATGTTGTTCCTGCAGGTTTGGGGTTTTATTTGATAGTCTTTTTTATGAGTGCGAGGGGGCGTACCTTTCATTTTTCGTCTCTTTTTGTCCATCCGTAAGGGTTCTCCCCGAACAAGGTTAGTGGCGGTTCATTTGGGGTGTCAGTTTTGGTGCTCTCCACTTCCCTCTGTGACACCTTTCATGTAAGCTGCTTTATGGTGGTGCTCGTCGCCTTCTGCTTTCTTTCGGGTCGACAGTTGGTGGTGGGTTGATGGGTTGTTTCGTCGTTGTGCTGGTTGGATCCTCCTTGCTTTTTTTCGGGTCGTCAGACTGTGATGGGTTGCTTGGAGGAGGAGGTGCGTCTAGTTGTAGGACCTGTGGACGTCACGTGGTTTTTATGTGGCCCTTTTGCCCACCCTTAAAGTAAATTGGACTCTTACCCTCCACCATGACTCTTATATCCGTTCATATATATGAACTCATATATGTACGTATTTGTATGTATAGATATGTATGTGCATGTACAAAATAGTATATCTGATTAATTTATACTTATTATTTTTATTCAGAAGTGTTTCTTATTAACGAATGACCTACAGTTTCACTAAGACGTTTTCTAAGCGATCGTGATGAACGGATTCTATAATATTTAAATACAAACAAGTGTCTCTTATGGAATGAAACAAACAGAATTAACGTTTCTATATCTTTTTTATTGGCTTTCTTTCCGCCTCCTCTTATTGTGCTGCATCGCTCAAAAATAGTTCTCGCATTATTATAAGCAAAAGAAGGCGGTGAGCTGGCAGAAGTGGTTAGCAGTATTTCGTCTGCCGTTACGTTCTGAGTTCAAGCTCCGCCGATGTCGACTTTGCCTTTCATCTTTTCGGGGTTGATAAATTAAGTACTAGTTGCCTACTACGATCGATCTAATCAATTGGCCCCCTCTCTCAAAATGTTCGTCGTTGTGCCTAGAGGAGAAAAGGTTATTACAAGCAAAAGAGGGCGGCGATCTGGGAGTATCGTTAGCAGGCCGGGCGAAACACTTAGGGGTATTTCGTCTGTCGTTATATTCTGAGTTCAAATTCCGTCGAGGTCGATTTTGCCTGTCATCATTTCAGAGTCGGTTAAGTAAGTATCATTTACGCACTGAGATCAATGTAATTGACTTAACCCCTTTCTTTGTCCTTGTTTGTCCTCTCTGTGTTTAGCATCCTGTGGGCAATATTGAAATAAATATATTTATCTTTTATTAACAAACATGATTATCATAATTTTATATAAACTGTGATATAAGATATATTACTTTTGTTATGAATATAGATATGTTTACTGTATTTAAATTGCTTCGTCTATAGAAAATTATGAAATTAGGTAAAACGTAAATATAGTAATTATATGCTTTCCATATATTAAAAGTTCTAAGCTATATATTTAATTTTTTATCACTTAAATCTGTAATTATCTTGAAAGTCCTACCCTCCTAGTCAATTCATTACAGGAAACAATTCCTTTCTCTGAGATTTAACTTTTAGAATAGGTAAAAAATTTACAGATTTCTGAATAATCTAATCGATCTTTTCAATTTAAGTATTTTCCTACCACCACAAGAAATATCTTGTAAATTGAAACTATTTCAGTAACTATATTTTGGTGTATGTGTGTGTGTGTGTGTGTGTGTGTGTGTGTGTGCGCGTATGTGTGTGTGAGTAGCTCTCTATTAAATCTGTCTTATGGAAATAACTTATTGTTTTTAATGTCATATCTATTCATTATGACGGTATACAATGGAACAACTTACATTAACTCAATTATGCATTCTAAATAAAACATATACATTCTGCACTAACAATTTATTGAGTGTTTAATTGAAATCCAGTCATCTTGGTTTTTCATGGAGAAATACCAGAAATAAATATGTCTGTGTGTGAGACAAATTCTTCGCAAATGTGTGTATATGAGTATCTAGGTATGTGTCAGTATGTATTAGCGAATATCTATTTTTCATATTAAGTATTTACATAGACGACATAGCAATATGTTTAACAATATTGAGGCGGCGAGCTGGTTTAAATCGTTAACAAGCCGGGCAGAATGTTTAGCGGCATCTCGTCCGTCTTTGCGTTTTAAGTATAAATTCCGCTGTAGACGAGTTTTCCATTCATCCTATAGGAGTCGAGAAAATAAGTACCAGTTGAGCATTGGGTAGGTGTAATCGATTTCCCCCTCCCCCGAAATTACTGGTCTTGTGTCAAAATTTGAAACAAATATATTTAACACGATATTTTATATGTATGCAACTATATATATATATGTGCGTGTGTGTGTGTGTGTGTGTGTGTGTGTGTGTGTGTGTTTATGGATATAAAGAAGCTCACACACACGCATATATGTGTATGTTTGTGTATGCGTATGTCTGTGTATACATAAGAAGATAGATAGATAGACAAACATATACAATCTCTCATACATGCTTATTTACCTAAGAAACCTCAGAACCAATGGCGTAATTTAAACATATTATATAGAAGAAAAGAAACTTCCTTGTAATTCAAAGGCTTTCATGTGGTCATTCTTAAGAATCAAATATTGATTATTCGGCAAAGTAAACAAAAACATTGTAGAATAAGCTTTACATTTGAATATAAATTTCGATTTCATATTCCAGCAAACATGGTTTCTTTATAGCTTTTGTCGTGTATTTTTAAATAAAAGAAAAGCATTATTATTTCCACAGAATGAATCAAGCATGATTTTTGTACTCCGTGATCATAGTCTTTGAAAATAGCTTTCAAGGAACATCAGGATGGCGTCAAGATGTAATCGAAATTGTGTTTCATCTTCAATTCACTGCCTTTTCATATTGTCAATGCTGTGATAAATAATAATTTTAATTGTATATTTTCCTTAATGCTGGGAATAATAATAGTGATAGAAAAAATACATATATCTTACTTATAAATAAGGTTGTCAAAGTTGAAAACAAGAGAGTTACGTTATTCTGATTTCACTAGCGGGCGCATTCTGGAAATTTCGTGATATGTGCTGATGTCAAGATGGACGACTAACACTCATTTCGTTTATTGAGGCATGTAAACTTCCAGCAATTACAATAAAGCAATAACAGCCAAGCTTTTCGTACTAAGTGTAATCTGATTCCGGCTTCTTTCTGCCTTTGTTTCTCCTTTTGCACGTTCCAATTATTACACATTTCCCTTTCGTTGGTCTTGTAATGTTTTGTAAAATTCGAATTTACGGAGGAAAGATTAATTCCTCATTGTAGATGGATCCCTCGTTACTGAAGGTGGTACACTTTTCACAAAATATATAATCCTATTTTCACTGCCTTCTTTTCTTTTGATGTTTCACTGTAACGCAAATGTCAGTCTCACAAATCGGATGGCGTGTTAATGCAGTCAGAATGAAATCAGTGTCATCCATTTCTTCATATTGTCGTTCCCTTCCTATCTCCACTTTATTGTTAGCTCCGGTGGTGAATATTGAAGAAGAGTGCCACTTCACTGACTCATGGAAATGAGGACGTGACGATTTTTCTCAGACATATCTATATTTCAACGTGTGTGCCTCAAGTATCATCAATCTGATTTAGTTGTTGCCGTTGCTTTTACTTATCTTCTTTGAAACTTGAGCAAAATGACCTTAAACGATTTCATTACCTCACATATCTTCCTTACATTTCTTAGTTAAAAGCATTCCTGTTAGCTTCAGATCCAGAGCACAAGATTGGATTGTTGTGTGGCTTTGCTTAAACGTGAAAACTTGCACAGTACTGCTACATCATACAATCGCGTACTCCAGAGAGTGTGGTGTGGGTACTTAACACCTTACACGAAGGTTAACACAAAAGTATTGAACGACTATCAACTATGTACTTGATGGCATCCCTTGTATTTTATCTTCCCATACGTTGTAGAATTAGCTTTCGGAGAGCTGAGTCTAGTGCTATTATAGTTTAACTTTACACTACTTTTTTGATTTGTCTAGACTACGTGTATTCTACAATACTCCTCGCCTTTTGCTGTACAGGGGGTATTACTCTTCGTGTCTGCGAACGATGCAGCTAATTACAGGACGTCTGTGAAATCGGCAAGGAAGTATGTTAACCTTCTTCTCACCAGTGCCTAGTTCATAAGTTCAAGCAGAGACCAGCCCGTCTTATGAGGAAATACCTCCATGCAGTTTATCCCTGCTGAAAAGATTCACACTTAGGGTTCACATATAGGTGAATATAATTGCACATTAGATATTTTGTTTGTCTTCTCAAAACATATGCTAATTTAGTTATTCAGTTGTTTCCTGTTAATGTCATGGTAAGTTTTGCTGAATTACTACAGTTTACATTACGTACAACTTGTATATGAGAGTATTCATTGATTTTTGTTTAGATTTTTTTTTCCTTTAGAGTTGATACAGTTTAGCTCTATTGGAAAGTATTCGAATGGAGTCACACGTAAATTACAGCGTTATTTGGAACAGGAACATTTTCCAGTTAGAAAGAAGGGATTCCAAAAAATACTACTACTACTACTACTATTACTAATAATAATAATAATAATAATAATAATAATAATAATAATAACAACAACAGCAACAACAACAATAACAATAATAATAATGATAGTATTGTTTTTGTTATTATAATCATCATTATTTTTATTACTATTATTATTATAATTAATGTTTTTAAATTTTGGCACAAGGCCAGCATTTTCGGGAGGAGGGATACATTGACCCCAGTGTTCAACTGGTACTTATTTTATCGATTCCGCAATGATGAAACGCAAAGTCGACCTCAACGGATTTTGAACTCAGAAGGTAAAGTAAGGCGAAATATAGTTAAGCATTTCGCCCACCATGTTAACGATTCTGACAGGTCGCGGTCTTACTAATCATAATAATAATCCTTTCTACTATAGGCACGAGGCCTGACATTTGTGGGGGAGGGGGCTAGTCGATCACATCGACCCCAGTGCTCGACTGGTACTTATTTCATCGACCCCGAAGGGTGAAAGGCAACGTCGACCTCAGCGTAATTTGAACTCAGAACATAAAGATAGACGAAATGCCGCTAAGTATTCTGCCTGGCTGGCTAACAATTCTGCCAGCTCGCCGCCTTCAACATATCATAATATTAATAGCCGAAACAACAACAACAATAATTGCTCATTTATTGCCATAAGGCCTGAATTAAAGTTTGGCATATGAAAGGAAATGTCATTGGACAGGCCATTCAAAGGAGATGATATGCTCGCCGCGCAGCCAACTATCGCTGCTCATATTTCCACGACTTATGTAGGTTTTCTGTAACAATCATCCTCTCTTGCCGTAGAATTACGGCAAGCCATCTAGGTATGCACTGAAATCCATTCCATGTTCTATCCCATCATTTGTCCGAAAGAGTCAGTCGAGCTGCTGCTGAAAAGTTTACATATCTGCTTGATTTCGAGATACATGCGCCAGTTATCTTTTTTCTTAGTTTCCCTAACTTTTCCTAAGTTACTAAATCTCCCGCTATTCTATTTCCTCTAATGCTGAGACCTTACTATACTTACTATATGTTTTGTTTGGGATGCTCTTCATATTGCTTTTGCGTAGTTTGTAATGTTGGTGGTGTTTATAGTAACAGAGACGCTTGTTGTGTTATTGTTGGGAGTGTAAATGTCTGATTTTGCATCGGTTTGTGTGTTTCTTCTTAGCTGCTCGATTTTAGTTTGGTGCAATGATATTCAACTCCCAATTTTGTTTCATTTCCCCATCACAATTTGTCATTTTAGTCACTCATGCAAACTGATTTGGGTGTTAACAGTAGGTGAACTTTGTGACGAACAGAAGGGATATCTTTGCGGACTTGAGTATATCTGCGCCTTTCGTTTGACGGACTGGTGTGGATGAGGTTATTTTGGATTACGGTGGTGGTGGCGATACATCTTTCTAAACTATGGTTTTGGCGTCTACATTTGTTTCTGAAAAAGTCTTTCTTGGAGAATTTGGCGATGTTGTTGCTGCTTTTGATGCTGTTATTGTTAGTCTGGTGCTGTTGATGTAACGTCTGCTTTTGTGCTGAAGGAGTCAACAGCAGCTTCGGTACCTAAACAATTACTCTTTCCCTGTCTGTAGTCTTATAGAATATACATCTTATTTTATTATGTTCTTTGTTATCCCATCACAAAAATGAAGTTATCTAAATCTCGTGGTACCGCAACCACCTTATTTTGACCCCTTTCTAACTGAGATATGTTCGAAGCAAGAGCGGTTTGTCTATCTTTCGTATTGTAGTTGTGTTTTCCTTCGCTTCTTATTCGATTTCAAATCACACCTCAATTGTGGAAAACCGTCTAACTTGAATAACATAGGTTTTTATGTGTTAAATTGTTCTAGGAAACATTTCACTTTTGGGCCTGCATCGCTCACTCACATCACAATGTCTTCGTTGTAAATAACACATTTATATTTGGGTTTCATCTTAACATTTGTGGCAGCGTGTTTATCTTTATTGTTCTGCTGCTTTTGATAAGATGCATTTTTGCATATCTTAGTTATTTTGACAGATAGATTGTCTCTAGCCTTGAGAAACCGTTTCCAATTTCTTTGCCGCCCAACATGTTTACCGTATTTTATTATATTAAAGTTTGAGCTGTTATTATTAATGGTGGTCTTGCGTGTCACTATAGTTCCTATTGTTGTTGTTGTTCTTGTTGTTGCTGTTGTTGTTGTTGTTGTTGTTGTTGTTGGTGGTGGTGGTGGTGGTGGTGGTGGTGGTGGTGGTGGTGGTGGTGGTGGTGGTGGTGGTGTTCTTGTTCTTGTTATTGCTGCTGCTATTGTTGATATTGTTGTTTGTTGCGGTATGAAGTACTGAGGTAGAGTTCGTTTCCTGTTCTTCGTTTGTACTTTTGTTGGTGTTCTGGTCGTTACTATTCTTTGTCATATATTCTCTGTTATCTGCACTAGATAATGGTTGGAAACAATTTTCATAATGGCTCTTCCAAGAACCATATTCTCTCTCAAGTTCAGAAACCATACGCTTTCTTTTTTTATTTAAAGATTCGAATTTTCGGCCCAAAGGAACGAATATTTCATGATGCAAATTAGCCTATGAAGATGCCTGTTGGCTTCGTAAAAAAATTGTACAACCAAACCAAAATTTATTTTCTTGAAACCAACTAAATTAAGTAACAGAAAAAGCGCTCCATAATAATAATAATACTTTCTTCTATAGGCACAAGGCCTGAAATTAGAGAGTAAGTGACTAATCGATTACCTTTGACCCCAGTGCTCAAATGGTAATTAATTCATCAACCCTGAAAGGATGAGAAGCAAATCGACCTCGGTAGAATTTGAACTCAGAACTTTACGGTAAGCTTTTCGGTCGGCATGCTAACGAATCTGCCAGCTTGCTATCTAAAGGAAATTGTAGAGATAACAAGTTGAGTAGAAAACAGTAATAATGCTTAACCGGCAGATAACGTGCCTAGCAGGGAAATAGAAATTAATGGCGACGTTGGCGCTCTCAGCAAACGAAGCAGAAGTAATGGAAAGTGCTATATCACAATATCACGATGATGATCAAAAAGATTTAGACACAATGATGTGCCCATATATTAGAGAAGACCAGGATCAAACAACCCCCAATCTGAGGTACATTGATCGATGCAAGCTCAAGGCTAAACTCGAAAGGATAGATTCTGTTCTTGGACTATTCCAGACGGGAAATATAACTGAAAATAACAAAATTATTTTGGCTGCAGCTATGGTTGCTGCAGATACAAAAGAAGAGAGAACAAACAGAACGTAAAGAACCATACTGGGGTAGACGAATTTGTGAGAAAGAAACAAAGTTAAAAAGACATTGAAGACAAGTTAAAAAGACATTCAAGACTGAAAAGAGGAGAATTGCAGAACGAAAGCATAAGAATAAGACTGAAAAGAACATATAGCATAAGTGATAAATGGTATGATGTGATATTGGTAGAATTGAAAGAAAGAGTAGTGGCAATCAAAGAAAAACTGGAAATATATGACAATAGAACAAAACAATTTTAGGAAAAACAGAGCTTGTACCGAAAACCAGTTGGCGGAGAATCCGCCTGGGGTTAAACTAGATGTAACATTCATCTGCCACTTTGATGTGGCTACTTGGTTTACTCTTTAGATGTTTTGAAACAAATCAGAAAAAAACTGTTTCAGGAAATAGTCCGCAATTACACATGACAATGATGTCAGGTGCCGAGGAAAGCAGGGTATTTTGGGGAAGTATCTGGGACCAACCTGTAAAGCATAATGATGAAGCGGAGTGGCTGCATGAAATCGAAGATGAGTTAAGAAATATAGATGGCCAAGACAACATAAAAATGACTACAGAGATGATAAAAAAAACAGTTAAGGAAATTCCCAAATTGGAATAGCCCAGGACCGGATGGAGTCCAAGGATGAAGAAGGCTCCATGAAAGGATAGCGCAACAGTTAAATGAGTGCTCGCATGAAGGCGCAGTGCCCAGCAGGATGACAAAGGGAAAGACATTGTTATGTGCCAAGAAAAGAGTAATGTTGCATACACCTTTCGACCAATAATGTGTCTTCTGCTAATGTGGAGACTGTTGTCAGATGCTTTGGCCAGTTAACTGTATAGATACTTAGAAACAAGTGAGCTGCTAACTATTGAACAGAAAGAATACCGAAAGAGGAGGCGGAGAACTCAAGATTAGCTGTTAATTGATAATCTAATTATCAGAAACTGCAAAAGAAGACACACAAACTTGATCATGGCATGAATTGACTATCATAAAACATACGATATTATATCACATACATGGATAACAAGAACAATGGAAATGTATGGAGTAGCAGTCTTATATTGAACAGTATGAAATGTTGGAGAACTGAATTGACAACAGGGAGTCAGGTACTAGGAGAGGTGAAAATCAAGAGAGAAATCTTCCAGAGAGACAGCGAGTACCAATTGATATTTGCGTTGGGAATGATCCCATTGAGTAAAACACCACAGAAGACAAAGTTGGGGGTATGATCTGGGAAACATAAGAGAAAACTGAACCATCTGCTATTCATGGACGACTTGAAGTTATTCAGAAAAAGTGAAGCAGGACTGGATAGTTTAGTTCAATCTGTGCGGATTTTCTCGAATGATATTAAGATGGAGTTAGGACTCTCAAAATGGGTTACAGTGGTAATGATACAGGACAGAAGGCATATGGATGCCAAATGGTGAAAAGATGAATCCAATCCAGTTATAAATACCTGGGAATACTTGCGGCAGATGGAATTAAACGCAACAATATGACGGAAAAGATAAAGAAAGAGTACCTGTGGCGAGTGAGAGAAATATTGGCTTCAAAGCTGAATGCCAGAAACATAATTTCGGCAATAAACACGCTCAGTCAAAGAAGTTGGATATGCCGCTGGAATCCTTAAGTGGGCAGGCGAAGAGCTAAAGCAGTTGGACAGGAAGACAAGAATGCTCCAGACGATACATGGAACCTATCATCCATGTGTTGACACTGATCGCTAATACATGAAGAGAGCAATGGGAGGAAGGGGACTGATCAGTGTTGAAGAATGCGTACGTGTCGAACTCGAGAGCTTAATGAGACACCTAGCCCAAACTAAAGAAACACAGCTAGTGTCTGTTAGGAATGAGGAAGTATTGAAAGCAGAGAGAAAAAGAAAAACAAAAGAAGTACAAAAAGGACATGAAGAAGCATTACGCAACAAGGGATTACACAATCAATTCCGCGCAGCCACAACCGAAGTTGCTGAAAAAAATAGGTGGGATTCACTGAAGAAAGGAACACAACAAAAAGAGACTGAGAGCGCTGTAGGGCAGCGAAAGATAAATCTTTGGCCACGAATTGAAGGGTCAACCTTATGAATGAGTAAGTGTCTTCGCTGTGCTGCATCTAAAATAGAGTGGACGAAACCATTGCCCATATCATGAACTAATGCCCTAGACTTGCCTCAAACTACTACAAGTTGTGACGACACGATAAGGTAGCGAAAGTGCTACATTGGAAACTGAGGGGGACACAGGGAGGCAAGACGTGGTATGAGCACAAGCTGCAGAAAGTGGCGGAGTCAGAGACTTTCAAAATGCTCTGGGATTTCCCAATCCAAACAAATCAGGAGCTTGCGCATAACGGACCGGACCTAGTAATGGTAGACAATAGAAGAAAAGTGAAAGAAAAAGATGAATACAATCCTTTTAAGTTAAAAATAGCCCTGCTATGGAAAATGAAGGCGGTAAAGAAAGTGATAATTGTTGTTGGGTCGTTGGGGACAGTATCAGAAGGCATCAAGAGGAATATAAAGGAAATTGGAACAGAGTGACCAGTAGAACTGTTACAAAAGATTTGCCTCCTTGGCACCGCCAGAATAATCAGGGAAATATTAGTGGAAAAGAACTGATATCATGGTACCGTAGGCTGAAGGTAGCAAGCCCGCTACACATGTGCGACTCTAGGAGGTTCATGAAAACCTGAGAGAAAAAGAAATTAATAAGAATAATAATAACAGCAACAGCAACAATAATAATAATAATAATAATAATAATAATAATAATAATAATAATAATAATAATAATAATAATAATAATAAATAATAATAATAATGATAATAATAATAATAATTAATAATAATAATAATAATAATAATAATAATAATAATAATAATAATAATAATAATAATAATAATAAGAGGTCCTACAGAAACTTTGTCTCTTAAGGACAGCAAGGATTATCAGGAGTGCTCTAAGCACTTGAAAGACAGCTGAAAAACTTGCGGCTATCTAAGGTTACAGGTACTCACCCGCTACCCACATAAATCCTACTAGGAATACGACCAAACCTGAGGAAAACCAAAACTAACAATGATGATAATGACGACGACGACGACGACGACGGTGACGACGACGACGACGACGGTGACGACGATAATGGTGATGATTTGAGCAGTGTTGTTTATGATCTTAAAAATGAATATGGGTTAGAATACTCTTTGGTCTCTACATATGTAGACAGGACACAAAATCGATGTTGTGTAGGTAATGGTATTTCTAATAAATCTTCAGAAAAATTCATTTGAAGCAGCTGCAACACTAACATGTACACACACTCTAACACACACGTACGCATGCACACGCACACACACACACACACACACATTACATCAACCATTGCTACATGTTTAAGACAAACGCAGTAAAATCGTGATATATCGGAAGGTGTTCCAACAGAACCTACTGGTTTTTTTCTGTATGTTTAACTGTAAAAATACTTACAGTAGATTATCCACTCTTTTTGACAAGGGCACCTGGATATCGTTGGTTTCGAAGATGCTGGTAAATAATTTCTAACAGAAAACCAGAGAACCTATATATGTTATCTTTCACATTAATGTCAGAACCTTTAAGAATAGGATGATAACATAAATGTTAATGAATCATATCGAGGTGTATCTACGTCTAACTGCATAGTTTAAAGAGAGAGAGATGAATTTGCTCTCATAACCGCCGTTACAATAAAGGATAAAATTCAAGAAAAAGTGGTTAGCAATTGTTCTGCTGTATATATAAAGATCGACCTTCTGTAAATGATAAGATTTGGGGCTATAAATCGTTGCAGTCGTCACATTAATATTCTTGGTTGCCATTATCAGTAAATATCTTCATATCATAATTCTAGTCATCGTTAACATTTTTACTGAAACTTTCGTTGTTTCTTATTTCTTTGTTCACCACCTTGTCGATATCGATTTTAATTATTATGTTTCCGAAGTATCCCCATTCATTTTCGTCCTTCGGCACAACGACCGTCTTGTCGTCTTTAAGGATGACTGATAACGCAGTGACTTTGTTTAACAGAAAGAATACTTGAGAAGTCGGCGAGTTGGCAGAAACGTTATCGCGCCGGGCGAAATGCGTAACAGTATTTCGTTTGTCTTTACATTCTGAGTTCAAATTCCGTCGAGGTCGACTTTTCCTTTCATCCTTTCGGGGTCGATAAATTAAATACCAGTTACCCACTGGGGTCGATCTGATCGACTTAATTCCTTTGCCTGTCCTTGTTTGTCCCTTCTAAGATTAGCCCCTTGTGGGCAATAAAGAAATAAGAAAGAATACTTGTGTCCTGTCAAATTAGCTTTCTCGCCCGAAACAAGGTTCAATCTTGTGTCAAAACCAAGTCAAGACGAATGGAAATAAAGGTAGATGTATTAGATGACCAAAATGTTTGAGTTGCGTCATCTTGCTCCTTGTAGTTACCTTTCCCTTAGTTGAGCCAAGAATATTTCTTATTTAGAATTCGCCGGATCCAATCTTCACAAGTATAGGTAGGACAACCCTAATAAGCTAATTAACGCATAGCTGGAGCTCTGACAGTTGCTACTTATCCTAGTTAGAGAAGAACTGGGAATAATAGTGGCTAACAGGTTGTTCGACACTTCTGAAAATCATGAAAGTCCCCAAAACAGACGCCTAACACTGGATATCATTTACAATTATAGCGATAGCAGCAGACAAATAATGCAATCAACTTAATTGACAATACCATCTTCTTAAAATCTGTGACTTCGTGACTATGTTCAAAATTTATCATCTCTATACTTCTATAAACCTTACCTGCAATAGTTATATAAGCTCTAATATGTATGAATGTACGTTGGTGTCAATAATAAAATATATTACTAGGACATTAGAATGTTATATTAATTGTATATTTAGCTCTTCCAGCAACTTACAACTATGTACATTTAAACCATGCAGTGACCATTCCTTTTAATACTTTCATGTAGGCAAAATGTCTACGAGACATATTGCTCCAAAGGTTCAATAAATTATAAATTTCTTACGAAGTGTGTATCATGTGTCGATTAAAAATTAAGTTCTTTGTATAGTTGATTTAGTTGATAATGCAAGTGTTTTTGACTGAATGAGTGAATGAACGAAGGAAGTAATGAAGGTATATGATTTCACCAAACAATGTCTATTACCTTTCGTTTCTTACTGCAAGTAATTTCATATTACTCACGCTAAAAATATTTTTATTCATCACCAAGCATGAAGGAAATTTAGTTTCTCTTTCACTATAATTAACTGATCTAATGCAATTTCAAATTTTAAATGCCTGAATGCATAAACAGCCCTGAGAAGTATGGAGATATCCACACAAACATATTTGTTTTGCAGGAATCTCGCAAAATGACCAACGAACGGATTTTTAATGAGTTTTTCAAAAGGTATTCAAGGTTTTATGTTAGAATTTACAAATACACATATTCAGAAGTACTAGTTATTATTAATTCTTACAAAATTATGATTGGCAACTAAACATTTAAACAGTGTAATATTCAGATACCTCCATTGAGATGCTCGTGATAGAGTAAATGTCAATCCAACAGATGGGAAGACCAATAGTACAAAGAAAGTATATACTGCAGATTATTTGTCTGGACATTAGGTCGAATAAACTTGTATTTCTGTACTATTCATAATTTTAAAAAAATACTTATTTGTTTATTATTAACAATATTGTGCCGCTAATCATTGAAACGAATATATATTTGTATTGATCATTCTTTTTTTAAAAAAAAAGCAATTATTCACTTACCGATAAACAAATGAGTTCATTGAATCTACAGACATTTACAGAGAAGCAAACGATCAACCTCATATTTTCTATGTATTTAATTATATTTTGATTAATAATGGTAACGTTGCTAATGAATTAATCCAAATATCGGCTAACATCATTAATATGAGATAGTAATTTTTTTCAATAGACTTAAGTAGTTCGTGGATGCAATTATTATCTAATCGCTTCACTGGAAAAATGCGCAGCTTTTTTCCATTCATTGATTCCAGTAATTACCTGATGGATATCATTTGCCGAGAAACGCATACAAATTTTACATTCGAAAAACTTTTGAATTAATAAATTTTCATTATCCTGTTTACCTCAACGGTTTGGTCACTCAAGGACTAGAGTTTAACTACTAGGTAGTCAACCATTCATATTAGAGTTCCGGATATTACCTGCACTTTTATGATCTGGGCTAGAAGTATATTAATTTAGGAAATGTTTTTCATGTAGAAATTGATTTTTATACATGATGTAAACTATAACATTGAAATACTTTTACTGTTTTATATATTATATAAGCGGATTTCATTTTCATACACAATACATTCACGCATAAGTGCGTCGTAGTGTACGTGTAATATGCATATGTATTTGTATATATGCATTATGTATGTATATATGTATGTGTGCATATTCTGTTTGTTTATGTACGTAAGTATATATGCATATCCATACATGTGTGTGTGTGGATGATAGTGTGAAGACAGGTGGCTAAGCGGTCCGGGTATTCATCTCACGAATGTAAGGTTGTGAGTTAGATTCCCAGTGATACGTTGTGTCATTAATTCACATGACTCCAGTTCACTCAAACCAGCAAAATGAATTGTATCTGTAATTCTAAGGGCCTACGTTTCACATTCTGTGTTATATTGAATCTCTGTCAGAATTACGTTATGGGTACGCCTGACTGTGAAGTATTCAGCCACTTGCCTGTTAATTTCACAAAAAGGTTGTTCCGTTGATCGGATCAATGGGAACGCTCGTCGTAACCGGCGGAGCATCATTTTATAGATAGTAATTTCTCGCAGTTCGAGAAAGATGGTTACGCAATTTCTTGCTGCACAAATCATTCGTCTACATTGATGAAATGTCTGTGGGATATATTAGTGCACTTTCTCTCTCTATCAAATCAACAAGCCTGAAAATGTGCACGATTCAACACGCGCCAGGTGTCGAAGAGATCGCAGAGCAATGTGGGAGGAAGATTTTGTCTCAAGAACGTAACGCCCCACCCGGTCAAGAAATTGAAATCACGATCTTTGGCTGTAATTTCAGATCATCTCTCATCTTTCAAGAATATTTAAGGCGGTCAAATATATGCCTTGCCGGGTAGGATCTTTCGTTCCATGTCACTATCATATGTTCAATATAAATGTCCACAATGCGTTTGATTCGCTAGAAATACCACCTAAATCTTCCTAAAAACTCACCCAATTTTAAAAATGGAAGCGCACTGCATTTATATCAGATGATAAGTCTCATTTGTCATCACTTACATACCAAGATGACATTATATTGTTACATCACCTGATACTTCAAGCATCCTCTCTCTGAAACACACCCTTACATATTCAATAAGGAAGATCCATTGGGAAACATGATCCTAGATGTTCTGATTGAAATAGAATTTAGTGATCCTAAGTCTCTTATAGCAGGACTGAAATGGGACAAAACATCAGAACATATACTAAAGAGCTATCAGTCTACTATATGAACGTTCATTATTTACATTATTTACATTATTTACAACTGACGGATATAAATGCCCTCATCTTTGTTGCTAACACAACGTTTCGGCTGATATACCCTCCAGCCTTCAGCAGGTGTCTTGCGGAAGTTTCGAACCTGGGCTCTCATGCCTAAGGTATATTTCGATGTTGTTGTTGTTATTATTATTATTAATATTATTATTATTATTATTACTATTATTATTATTTAGGTCACTGCCTGGAATCGAACTCGAAATCTTGGGATTAGTAGTCCGCGCTCTTAGCCACTACGCCCGCGCTCTTAACCACTACGCCATTTTCTTGATAAGCAATTGTTTTTATTCTTCCGACAGCCCAGTCTAGTAATAGTTTTACTGTACCATTATTTCTTATATGCTACAGAGATAACCTTTCTTTAGCATGATGATATTCTTGAACTTGTTTTACTGGGTGATGTTCGATACTCATACTTATTAATTTTTATCAGTTTACAGTATAATTGCCATTTCTACGGTGTGTGTAATATACGAGATAATAATGCTGCATATGTTCCGTATACATTTCATTTGACTCGGACCGTTTTTGTTTGCCGTCCTAGTCTCTATTTCAATCTTGCTCATATGCAATCACTGAGTATACTTTCACTTTTATTTATATTAACCAAATAAGTGAAGGAGCTTGCTTCTTCCAGTTTTTGTTCTCCGATGATGATAGCTCAGGTTGTGCAACACGAATCGTGTTAGAACATCAATAAAACATGCGTTGCAAAATAACTTGCTAAGATCGTCTGCTCTGATGAAATAGTTTATTTACTATTGATATTAAAACACGGAACATTTGCAGGTAATTTTGACGTACCAGAATATTTCGTTATTATTTCTATTTCGCAATTCATCCGTGCTGCATTGTAGTTTTTAATTTTGAGAAGTACGGTATTTTGTGTAGTTGAAAAGAAAACTCAAAAGACTGGAATAATTCCAAAACAGTTAAATAATACCCGTATTCTCAAAGCTAAGCTGATACTATATTTTTTTTGTAATCTCCGATAAATAGCTAGACACATTGCGGGGAAAAAATTTCACAAAATGACTGTATTGGCGGTCGAGACACGATGTACAATAAACGTATTGTATGAATAATTTTGAAACAACGATACTGTTGCATAAGCTATTTGACGACTTTAGATTCTACTTTCAGTTTGAATCGTGACTTGAATTCAGATTTGGCCAATACTTTCTTCTTTTCGCACTACTTGCTCTATCTAGCTCATATTCTCATTAAGTCAATATATTGCGCAATTCATCGTGTATTAGAAGATAAAATCCAATGATTTACGATCTTTTCAATGAAGGGTTGTCAAACGAATAGCATTTTTATAAAGATTTTCTAAAACTTTTGTTTGTTTTTTCTCTATAACGTTTTCGAATTTTCTTTAGGTATTTTTGCATTACATTGAAATAATGTGGAGTTTAATCTTGAATTTAGTAGTAAAAAGTTTTAATTCTTATGAAGAAATAAACGTTGAAGTCTTACAACCCACGATTTACACTGTTTGTGGTTAATACAACTTTCAGTCTACTTGATATAATATGAATAATACCCAAGGCGGTGAGCTGGCAGAATCGTTTGCACGTCTGGTAAAATGCTTAGCAGCATTTCGTCCATCCTTATGTTCAGCCGAGGCCGACTTTGCATTTCATACTTTTGGTGTCGATAATATAATACCAGTTGAATAGCAGGATCAATTTAATGACATACTTCTACCCTGAAATTGTTGGCCATATGATAAAATTTGGCATGAATATGAATAATGCTCCTTGATCGAGAGGGTTATGAACATTTTGCGTGAGATTAAATACCAACACTACAATTTCAATGACTTCAGTGGATATCAACACTTTCAGATATATACTTAATGCTGATTTCAAATTGTGACTCAAGGCGAGCAATTTTCATCCTGAAATGATCAAAGACAAAGTCGACCGCGGTGGATCTTGAACTCAGAACTCAAAGACGGACGAAATGCCGTTAAGCATTTTACTCGGTGTGCTAAGGGTTCTGCTAGCTCGCCTTCTTGAAGATATATAAGATACAGAAAATAAATTTATTTCTCAAACGCGTGATAATGCTATAAATAGCTTGATCAGGATAAATTATCTATAAAATGCAGAAAAATACGTTACCGGCCAGCCAGCATTATCACGCGTTTGAGAAATAAATTTATTTTCTGTATCTTACAATACATCTCAAGGCTACTAAAGACAAACTTTGTTTGTTTACTTTCATCGTAAAATTGAATTTGAAGATATATATTTAATATTAACATCATATCCCTCTCTTATTCTTTCGACTATATGTAATATGTTCCTTAAATTTCCAAGCAATATCTCAACGAGATAATGTTAATTCTATAATCTTCAAGTTACATT
>NC_142928.1:93862327-93872327 GCF_046866305.1 Octopus bimaculoides
GTGTGTGTGTGTACTTGTATATGTGTGTGTGTGTGTGTGTGTGTGTGTGTGTGTGTACTTGTATATATATATGTGTGTGTGTGTGTGTGTGTGTATGAAGTAGGTTCTGACAGAAATCAGTATCTAATGTATAACTAATGTATAATCGCTACTTCGATAACACTAGCTGACGTTAACCACCAGACATATCTATGAGCTATTTTCTGAGATGTCCAATAATCAATGGTAGACATCTTAAAATTAAAGTTGATGTTATCTTCTTAATTTCTTAATAGTGTAATATGTAAGAACCTATGTATGAAATAAAAAATGAAACTGGTTATCTCTCACTATACCAAGAATTCATAAAAAGAAGCATATCAAAGAAAGGAATAGTTATATTATTGTTTGTGTTACTGCGGCAGTTTTATTTTGTGTCTTTAAATTTGGTAGTAAAATAATTATTTACTGTTATATTTTTTATATATTTATTCATTCGTACAAATATATATGATAGAAAGGCAGAAATTGTTAAGCATTTACTGCATCCCAACTGTGAAACCAAAATTTAAAGGTTAATACATGCTGTGGTGTGAAAAAAGAAAAGCTAATATTCAAACAATTTTTATATTTATGCCAGCTTCATCAGAGATCGGTTACATATTTACTGACCACAACAATTATAGTAGCTTACAGTTATTTGTAGTAAGCACGAAAGATGATACTATGACGTTACTCAATCAAGTGTTCATTGATTCATTGCTAGGCTGTTGCATGATTTAAATTGACATGTATGCAATTAGAGGCTTAGTGGCAAATAGATTGCTCTGACGTAATCGTTCCGGTTCTCTGCACACTGAATTCAAATCACGCAGCGAAGTTTAATTTTTAACCTTTCAGGGCGCATCGATAAACAACTACTCTTGTACTAAGATCGATTGCATGCATTCTCTCCCTCTTTCTTTGTCTCTGTTTGTTTGCTTCTTGTCCTGAAAGAAATTTCCATGGAGAAGTATGGGTTCTGGTAGCTAAAAGAAATACCCACAACACGTGATATGTCACAACAGATATATGTGTACACACACACACACACACACACACACACACACACACACACACACACACACACACATATATATATATATATATATATATATATATATATATATATATATATATGTATGTATGTATGTATGTATACATGTGTGTGTGTATGCACACAAATACATATATACAATATCAATACAATAGCACAGACAAATGTGCGTATGTAAAGGTTTATGTAATATTAATGTATGTATGTGTGGGTGTATATTACATATAACTATGCACGTGTGTAGTATATATGTATGCTTGTATAGTTATATATTTCTTGTATACCATCGTTTCATCATAATCATCAAAGTTTCAACAGTGGTTTTCGCATTTGTGGAAGCTAGAAAAATAGAAAGGTGATATGTTAACTGATGCGTAATTACCAAGGTCTTCCACGACGGAACGAATGTTTCAAGCTCGTTCTGTCAAATAGTATGGTGTGGATTTTGTTCATTATCAGTGTTGTGTAAATTGTATTAAATTGTATAAAATTTTCCGGTGAAGCACACGTCAAAATATTTAATAAATTCAAAACACACACAAAGAAATGTATATAGTCAGTTAATTTCTTAAACAAAAAGGAAGCCGTTTGTATGAATTTTTTTTATAGGAGACGTTATTTTACGAATGATGTCACACGCTCACATACCCGGGGTATCTATTTAGTGCTTACTGGCTATATTTTGAAATCCTCTCAAAAAATTTATTGCTAATAATAGATTTTCTATAAACTACTTCTCTGTTCTATACGTATGCGAGTGTGTTTTTGTGTATGCGTGTGTGTGTGTGTGTGTGTGTGTGTGTATGCGTGTGTGTGTGTGTGTATGTGTGTTTGTCTGTTTGTTTGTTTGTGTGTGTATGTGTGTGTGTGTGTGTGTGTGTGTGTGTGTGTGTGTGTGTGTGTGTGTGTGTGTGTGTGTGTGTGTGTGTGTGTGTGTGTGTGTTTATAAAAAGATTTGTATGGAATTTGGCGAACGTTGGTGTTCCGGATTTGTTGTCTGTGGACTCTTGATAGTTCCGATAATGCATTTTCTTTCTCGCCTATACATAATTCCTCGCAGTTCAGGCATTTAATGTAGTAGATCAAAGTTTTTGCTTTGCTGTTCATATCTGCATTTGCGAAACTCTGTCCATTTTTTTTTTGTTTGTTTTTTTGTTCTAATGGATCTATCCCTATGCATGTGGACCTACCTGTATGCATATATACATAAAAGTAATTTTAAATTACGTTGTGGGATTACTCAATTCATTTGGTAGAGTATAAGTTTCTCATTCTTTAACTAGTATAGTACTAACAGTGATTGCAAAGTTTCGCCCAACTAAGCCATCATATATAAAGAGAGTGAAAGAGAGAGAGAGAGAGAAATAGTATAGAGTGTTCCAAGCATTATCTCATATATATGAAAATAGTTTTATCTTTTTTATGTAAATCCGAAAGAATGCTATTTTTGAGAAATAATACGAGAATATATATGGTTGTAATCATGCCATTTTCCTTGTGTATCTCTTTGGGACGTTAAGTAAATGACTAAACTTAACATAGCATTTAGTGGATTAATCCTTTGTACGCAGGGGACAGGATGGATTAAAAAAATTTTTAATAGAAAATAATAGTGGAATACGCCAGTAGGTTTAGTCGGAGAAGAGGTGAAGACACAATAAGTTTTTAAATTAATCATAATATTTCTTAATAATTATGTTAATAGTACTAATGAATAATATTTATCATAATAAAGTGCTACGTGTAATTTTTTTTTTTTACTAGTCAATAAAAAATTACATAATAAAGTGTTAATCGATTAAATGTAATTTTTTATTTACTCTACTTTCCCCAACTTTGAAACAGATAAGAACATTAAAGTGAAATCAAGGATTCAGCTGAAAATCAAAACTGAAGTGGGCAGCAAGGAATGCCATCATTATTCGGATTGAAAATATTATGAATAGTATGAGTGAATAAATACCCGAACCGGCGCGTAATGGGAAATTTCTCCGGAAATAACTTAACCCTGAAAGGGAAGAAACTCTTACCTTTCGATTAGACACAGTGACTTGATAACGAAAAGATGTGATTTGTTTTTTACAGTAAATGTTTATACTTTCGCATTTGTTAAACATAGTATTTTAATCCTTTAGTGATATTTTTAAATAAATGTTATTTTAAAAATGTAAGTTTTTTGTACGGTATTTATATTTTAGCTTTCTTTAAACAGATAATATTTTAATATTTTTTTTTTATCCATGCCAAGTCAACACCATTACAAACATTTGTTTGGCATATTTAAAAATATTTTATAGTGAAAATATGTTTAAAAAATACGGTAAATATTTCGTAAAATACCGTCCGTAACCACGGTGTTAAATACTTTTTGCCATAGGTTTATTTTAAGAGCTTTCAACGTATCTCACCTCCAAACATTTGGCTCTTTTTTTTTTTTTTTTTAGCACGTCCTGCTACCACGTAACACTTATTTGTAACAAAGGACACGAAATACCTGTTACGTGGTAGCAGGGCTTGCAAAGAATAGCAGGCAAACCCTTCCATTTCTGGGGAAAGGAGCCGTTTCCGCGAGATTCCGATGTCACATTCGTTGAAAGCATGCGAAATTACCTGGATACCAAACAAAAAAAACACAAAAACAAAACTCCGTTGCTGGAAAACTCAGACTTTTCCAGTGAAACAACAGGTCACGAGTAGTTTAATGCGTGTGTGTGTATGTGTATACACACACACACACACACACACACACACACACACACACACACACATATATATATATATATAAATGCTTTCTAAAATCTCTTTAACAAATCAATGCAGTAGTCGTACTGACAAGTAATAATCGTAGCCGCTTCAACATGACTGTCCGTTCACACGGACTCTACTGCGACTTTTTAACCCCAAGAGGGCACCTCCTCTAGCTGGTTAACGATGCAGAGCTACATCCGATAATTTGCGAGCAGGGGACCGAACCCCTTCCACTTTCTAGCTACGGAACCAGTAGACCAGTATTGTTTCGGGCTATTTCTGGCACTCTTCGGCACTGGAAACATTCTCTGCCAGAGGCGGCAGTAGCTCGCCCCTGCTTGCAATATATATCTTTCAAGCGAACACACAGTCACTGATTTTGCAACAAGCAAAAATGCTAGTTCAAAAATCTAAGAGATCAACGCAGTAGTTGTACTGACAAGTAACATTCGTAGCCACTTCAACATGGCTGTCCGTTCGAATGGACTCTACTTCTATTTTTTTAATCTCAATGCACATCTCCTCTTAGGATGTAGCGCTGCATCCGATAAACTGTGAGCAATGGTTAAAAAAATCGCAGTAGAGTTACAAAATCGTGTGCTTCACCAGATCTGTTGTGTCCATGTATATGTATATTGAAACACTTGTATATGTAAATTTATGTGGCTGTTTGTATTACATGCAAGTAATATGCGCGTCACTTTATGTGTGAGTGATGTATATCAGCTTGTGCGCAATATGTATCTGCTTGTGCGCAATATAGACGAGTTTATATATATAAGTGTTTCGTACTGATGCTTATGGGTATATGGATGCTATTTTGCTTCGATACATGTTGCCTTGTACATTACATAATTTGTATAATAATGAGCCTCCGTAGCGATGCTTGACAATCACGCTTCACTTCATTCAGTGTGGCTCCTAGTCATACTTGCAAATCTATCCATTCTTTTGCCATTTTTCGTATTTGTATTTCTTTCACATATTTTCTGATCACTCGAGAAATCTATATTTGAACGTATTACGTTCCGTTGGCGTATATACACGAGCATTACACACATACGCAAAACACACACGCACATACATACACACACCCGGCAATGGCATAACACGAAATTACATAAGCCCATCTCTGCAAATTTACTGTTATTTATCTTATGCATTGATATACATCGGTGATCTGTACCTTACAATCCTTTCACTTTACGCACGGTCTCACTACTGGATCGCTTTCAATGCCTTTGGAAATTAGTTTCATCTGTATTTATTATCTCAATATATATTTATACTCAACTCTCTCCTTGGTTTCTTTTTTTACCCTCTCTCTTGTCTTTCTTTTCCATATATTGTAAAATATTAGCAGACATTTTTTCAGTTTTTGAAGTTTCCTTTCTCTATTATTAAGTACATCGCATATATGTAGGTATAAAATACATGTATGGGCGTTACTGTGAGGTACGAAGTTTGTTTACCAGCCACATGGTTCCGGGCTCAGTCGCTATACCTGGCAGCTTGGACAGGTGTGTTCTATTATAAACTCGGTGCTGACAAAAGCCCTTTGAGTGAGTTTGGCTAACGGAACTGAGAGAAACCTATCACATATACTCTTTTACTTGTTTCGGTCATTTGACTGCGGCCATGCTGGAGCACTGCCTTTTAATCGAACAAATCAACCCCAGGATTTATTTTTTGTAAGCCTAGTATTTATTCTATCGATCTCTTTTACTGAACCGTTATATTACGGGGACGTAAACACGCCAGCATCGGTTGTCATGCGATGGTGGGGGACAAACACAGACAGACAATCATATATGCACACACACACACACACACACACACCTTTACATATATATATATATATATACATATACGACGGGCTTATTTCAGTTTCCGTCTACCAAATCCACTTAAACGACTTTGGTCGGTCCGAGGCTATAGTAGAAGACACTTGCCCAAAGTGCCCCGCAGTGGGACTGAACCAAAAACCATGTAGTTGGTAATCAAACTACTTACCACACAGCCACGCCTGTATATGTATATGTATGCATACATATATAGACGCATGAATGCACTCGCGCGCGCGCGCGAAAACACATACACACGAATTCACACACGCACGAATAGTTCGGTGTCCAAGATGGTATCTGAGCATAGGGTTATATTGGCTGTATATACTGGGTGTATGTGTATGCGTGCGTGTAGTGGGTTTTAGAAACATTACATAGAGAGTACATAGATAGATATTTTGCGCACACACACACACAAATATATATATATACATATACATATATATATATATATATAAATATATATATATATATATATATATATATATATATATATATATATATATATATATATATATATATATATATATGAATTTATGTGTAGTACTATATGCACACTTACAGACCCGTGTATATATATGTGTATGTATGTATATACATACATATACACATATACACATGTATATATACATAGATAGATATTGTGTACACACACGCACACACACACACAAATATATATATATACGTATATATATATATATATATATATATATATATATATATATATATATATATATATATATATATATATATATATGAATTTATATGTAGTATTATGTGCTCACTCACAGACCCGTGTATATATATATATATGTGTGTCTGTATGTATGTATGTATATACATACATATAAACATATACACATGTATATATACATTTGTATGTATGTATATATGTATGTATGTATGTATGTATGTATACATGTGCAGATGTATTCGTATATGTATTGTTTTGTATGTGAGTTAGCGTGTCAGTATTTGAAGATTACATCCATTTGAAAGAATTCATATTAGTTTTTTTGTAAAAATATACTGATTGTTTCATACAATCTCAACATCAAAGCGGATGATATTTTCTAGGATTATTTTCCAGAAATTTATGTATCGGTTATCTTAAATTTGCATTTTACTATATCCATTTCTTCTAAAGCAAATACAGTGCATTGTTAGTTCTGTGATCATCGAATACAACTAATAGTACCGAATACAAGTTTCTTACCGTTTCCAATGTTCATATGTTACCCCTTGTTTTTTTGTTTTTTTATCACATACAGAAAACACATATATGCACACATATGTGTGTATGTATATATATATGTATTTATAGATAGATAGATAGATAGATAGATAGATAGATAGATAGATAGATAGATACATAGATAGATACATAGATAGATACATAGATAGATAGATAGATAGATAGATAGATAGATAGATAGATAGATAGATAGATAGATAGATAGATTTCTAGAAAGATAGATAGATAGATAGATAGACACTCCTGAATTAGCATCCTTAGACTTCTATCTTTTTGTTCCCATAAACATGCATGCATAGTGTAAAATTGCTGTAACTAGAATATAGTGCGAAACACACTCGCCCAAAAAGTGTAAGAATTTCGAAGGCTGAAACCTCAAACCTTTCAGTCGTTCCCAGCATCGTTTCGAGTGCATCATATCTGGGACATAAAGGAATATGTCCCAGGATATTTTACTCCACCTGCATTCATGGTTTCAGGACAAGCATCCGCTATAGTGTTTGCTGCAGGAATATTACGAAACGGATATGCTTGCTCATCATCCAAAATGAATGTAGTAGCACATTGTAGAGATTAAAACAAATTGATTTTATAACTAAGAACTGCTAGCAGCTGAAGTAACTTTTTTCTTAATAAAAGAAATATCACTGGAGTTAGAATTCCAAATTCATCTGAGTAATAAACAAATTACTCAACTAATTAATGCAAGGAAAGGAAAACTAATAAACACTGCACTCCCTACAGAATAAATGCAGAAAATCGTTAATGGACCAAAAAATATTTAAAGAATGGAATTGAACACTATGTGATGATCATATACTTACAAATTCAAATCAGAAACGCAACATGGTTTTGGTGAAGCAATAACTAATAAATGAAGGATGAAAATTACAAATTCAGAATAATAATACAAACCACGATGAAGGAATGTAGACGTAAAAATGTGGCAGACGGAGAATAAGATTATTAGAAAAATGAAAGCACAATATCAATATTCATTTTGCTTGCAAATCTTTATTGGCGATTTGACACATGATGACAATTTGTATTTATTAATGAAACGAACAAAATAGTAGCTTTCATGGAACAGAAAATAATAACGAAATCGATAAGTAAAGACTGTACATTCACAAATTTAGACAATAAAAACTCGTCAAACCTACAGAAATGGAACACACATGACAATTAAATTGTGAATACAAGATACTTGTTCAAAAGAAGCAACGACAATCACAGGCAACGACTCAAAATTCGGCAAATAAAACTGGGTGTATTCGGCAAATAAAACTGGGACACACGTAAATATATAAAGCTTCTGTTGTGTAAAACAGCAGTGAGATTGTGGCTGTCACTCGAGCTATATGAAAACGAATTCAGTTGAACAACACAATAAAATCTACTTCGTCATTAAATAATAATTTCCACCGTCGTTGGTGGTTAATTGTTGATAGCTCACTTTAATTCTACTAAGAAATACATAAACATATAGCTTGGAAGGAAAACAAAGACAGGTTTTTATGACCATCTAACAAAATCCAGTGATCTTGCAAAAACCGTTCATTAGTGAAATGTGAAGAACAAAAGAGTGCGATGCAAAAACAATAAATTGGAAATGACAGAGTCAAAGAATTGATAGACAAATGTACGATGTACTATATGTCACGACTACTCCCTTTATGACTCCATTGGCAGTTGAGGACTCAAGGCTTCTGTGTGTGTGTGTGTGTGTGTGTGTGTGTGTGTGTGTGTGTGTGTGTGTTGCGCGTATATATATATATATATATATATATATATATATATATATATATATATATATATATATATATATATATATATATTATGTATGTATATGTACTCGTATGTATGTAAGAATATGGATGTCATTTATATCCTGTGCTTCAAGTACAACCGAAAAGGTTTGGTCTGATCATGTTATGATTTTAGGCATCAAAAATTATATTTTCATTTTATTTTCTAAAAACAGATTTTGAAAATCATCTCCGTTTTATTGAACTGATTAACATCAGAATTTAATAGCTTTACGCAGATTTTAGAACGATTATCTTCAACACCGGAAACATTTTTCATGCAAAATGTAATCTATTCATTGAAAAATCAATGTTGCCGTAAGAGTTTATGATGATCATAAATTTGAAAGTTAATTCATTAGGTTTTAAACTTCATTTAATCTTATGTATGTGATATTTACTCTCTAACTGGAGAAACATTTTTCAATGCATTCATTATGGTGTCGATCATGCATGATTAATTGAAATATGTATCTAACGATTGCCACTTTCGTTGACAATGTGGACGGTGTGTAAACAACACAACGCTTTAGCTACCGTTGTGTTTATGGAGAAAATTCCATTAAAATTTGTTTCTCCTTTGAAAGCGATAGTAATTTTAAATGTCATCAGGCTTGTAACGTTGAATTAATGATAACACTAAAAGGCAGGATGGGATCTATATGCACATATAAATAATGCGCAATGTTGATTATCTGACGTATACACATACTCACATCTACATATATATGAATGTATCTATGTATGCATGTATATATGTATATGTGTGTGTGTATATATATATATATATATATGTGTGTGTGTGTGTGCTTATATATATATATATATATATATATATATATATATATATATATATATATATATATATATATATATACATATACATGTGTATATGTATGTATGTGTGTGTATTTGCTTATATATATATATATATATATATATATATATGTATGTATAATTTATATCTATGTTTATCTATATTTATATGTATAAGCATACGTGCATACGCATATATTAAAATATATACTACGTATATATATTATAATGCGCTCTGTGAAGATGTACATGTATGCATATATGTGTAAGTATGGATATATATATATATATATATATATATATATATATATATATATATATATATATATATACATACATATATATATATATATATATATATATATATATATATATATATATATATATATATATATATATATATATATATATATATATATATATACACATACATATATATTATACGCAAATA
>NC_142928.1:93879827-93904827 GCF_046866305.1 Octopus bimaculoides
GTGTGTGTGTGTGTGTGTGTGTGTGTGTGTGTGTGTGTATGTATATAAATGTGTGTGGGTATATATATATATATATATATATATATATATATATGTATGTATTAGGAAATGTCGCATTTTTAATTACTTGTTATTTCAGTCACTTAAAAATCTCACATATGTATATCTTGCATTTAATCTTGACGCTTTTTCTTTCCCAACAATACTGGTATACAAAATTCGTAACCCCAGACCTTATCAAAATGATAACAGCCAAACTATGTTGAGTGAACTTCTTTAACTGGGTCACTTTGCCGCAGAAGCTCAACAGAATATCAAGCGGGCTTTTGGTAATGGTTTTGTTGACATCAGAACTGTTCAGAGATGGTTCCAAAGCTCTCATTCAGGAGATGATAGCCTTGAAAATAAACCAAGTGTTAGGTCAAAATCAGTTATTCGACATAATGGATTAAATGCGTTGGTTGAACAAAGGTTCAAACAAGTTTCATCAGAACTCCAGACATCTCGCACAAATGTTTTTGGACAACTACAAAAAAAACAATTGGAACAGTCAAGAAAACAGATAGGTTTGTTCCACATCAACTGAACGAGATTCAAAAAACAGACGACTGGAAGTGTGCTCCTCATTGCTTTTCCGACCGGGAAAAGACTATTTTTGCATCAAATCATTACTTATGATGAGACATGCATAATCTTTGACAACAGCAGGAGAACAGAACAGTGATTATATGCAGGAGAATCACCTAAACAATACTCACACACACCATTGGACCCTAAAATGTTAGTAGTAACTGTATGGTGGTCTGTGAAGAGAGTTATTCATTAATCATTTTTGCTACAAGGAAAAACGGTGAAAGCAAATGTCGTATTGCCACGAAATTGATTGTATGCATGAGAATTTGAAAAAGAAGCCACCCAGAATGGGGAATAGAGATGTCCTAATTTAGCTCCTCGAAAATAACGTCCTCACATTTCCCGAGCTGTGGTCCAACAGTTGCAACACCTGCATTATGAGATTTTACATCTTCCCTATACCCCTGATATCTCTCCTACTGATCATCGGTTATTTAAGCATTTTGCGTGTTTCATAAGCAATAAACATTCTTAAACCAAGATGAAGTAAATGAAGCATTCGGACAGTTTATCACAGCAAAAGATGAATTGAATTTTTAAAAAATGGAATATATAACATAGAGAAACGTTGGATAAAAGTCATAAAGGAATATGGATCATATTTGATTACATAAATGACTTCCCGAACACTTCTGAAATATTGTATTGTTACGTTTCAAGTACATTTCATGTGAAACAAACTAATATATACATATACATATATATATACGAATATGTATATATATATATGTATGTATATATATATATATATATATATATATATATATATATATATATATATATATATATATATATATATATATATATATATATATATATATATATATATATATATATATATATATATATACATATACATATACATTAATGTATGTTTATCTATCTATCTATATATATATATATATATATATATATAAAACTCTTTTACAAGAATTTTATCAAGAAGCCAATGTGTAAAAAAATTCATAAGGGAATTTCTATTCCCAAGAATATAATTATTCGTTTATATTTACACACTGGCTTCTTGATAAAATTCTTGTAAAAGAGTTTTATCCTTTTTTGAATTTATTTATCAAATATATACACGGAATACATTCAATGTTGAATTTGTTATTCCTGTCTCCACATGGGTACCCAAAAACAACCCGGAAGTATTTCCCGCTTCTTTGATGAAGATATATACAGATAAACTTCATTCCCTTTACTCTGTCGGATACGTAGTTGTTTGGTTTTGGTGAGGTGAGAATTCTGTTTATTTATATATATTTTTGGGACAATATTGTGTTGATGAACGAAATCTAGATTCATTCTAGTAATCGCGAAATCGGTCGATACACAATTAAGTTTATTTAAAAGAAAGTTGGTCATCTTCTGTTGGTTGTTTTTTCCTCGCATTAGGTACTAAATGTGGTTATTTTGAGAAGTCCACTGTGTGGCGTTATTATTTTTCTGTAATAATGCCCTTTATATAAATATAAACGAATATATATATATATATATATATATATATATATATATATATATATATATATATATATATATATATATATATATATATATATATATATATATATATATATATATATATATATATATATATATATATATATATATATATGTATATATATATATACTTAGATATACATACAGATATATATACATGTATAAACATACATATATGTATATGTATATACATATATGTACATATGTGTGTGAGTATATATATATATATACTTATATATATATATATATATATATATATATATATATATATATATATACATATATATATATATATATATATATATATATATATATATATATACATACATATATATATATATATATATATATATATATATATATATATACATACATATATATATATATATATATATATATAAAGTGAAGTATATTGCCACTTAAGTGTGGCTGACCCCTAGGGGTGGATGTTACTGTTGCTTTTAGCCCCAGGAGGACATCTCCTCCAGCTGGCTTATCGACACACTACTGTGTCCTGTTTGTTTAGCCAAGGGAAGTTATCCCTCTCATCGTGATCTGTAGCACGAACGGAGCCGGGTTTCAGGGTTATTTCCCTTCGTCAGCGTCCGATAGCCACCGATCTTCGATGAGACAGACAAATTCTTGGCAATCTTATGTATACTTTTCCAGTGAAATTCTTCACTGATATCGAAAAGGTGAAAACAAGCAATGTTAATTCTCTAAATGAAATATTAACAGTAACTGCACGATAAAGTGAAGTATATTGCCACTTAAGTGTGGCTGACCCCTAGGGGTGGATGTTACTGTTGCTTTTAGCCCCAGGAGGACATCTCCTCCAGCTGGCTTAGGGGTCAGCCACACTTAAGTGGTAATATACTTCACTTTATCGTGCAGTTACTGTTAATACTTCATTTAGAGAATTAACATTGCTTGTTTTCACCTTTTCGATATCAGTGAAGAATTTCACTGGAAAAGTATACATAAGATTGCCAAGAATTTGTCTCTCTCATCGAAGATCGGTGGCTATCGGACGCTGACGAAAGGAAATAACCCTGAAACCCGGGTCCGTTCGTGCTACAGATCACGATGATAGGGATAACTTCCCTTGGCAAAACAAACAGGACACAGTAGTGTGTCGATAAGCCAGCTGGAGGAGATGTCCTCCTGGGGCTAAAAGCAACAGTAACATCCACCCCTAGGGGTCAGCCACACTTCAGTGGCAATATACTTCACTTTATCGTGCAGTTACTGTTAATACTTCATTTAGAGAATTAACATTGCTTATATATATATATATATATATATATATATATATATATATATATATAATGACTAGTAGTGCACTGTCTTTCTCCGTATTTTAGATTCCAAGAACACAAGTACATAATTTAGTACAGCATTAATTATAATCGGCATCAGAAGTCTGTATTTATAGCGAGAATTCATTTTGCGCCATATTGTAGCGGTTCTATAAAGTGGTATGAAAATGATTCAAATTGATACCTATAATACATTAATATGTGTAATATATATATAAACATATATATATATATATATATATATATATATATATATATATATATATATATATATATATATATATATATATATTTATATATATATATATATATATATATATATATATATATATAATTATATTATAAGATCTGGTAATTAGTCATATATTAATATATTAATTAATATCGATTAATTATCAGGGGGCCAGCACATTTAAAGAATCAAAGATATTCAGAAATATTATCTGCAATCTCAGGGGATTAAGGTACATTTTAAAAATAACGTCGACCACTAACGTGGACAATTAATGCGCTAGAAATAGATCACATTTTGTGTCTATTAAGACCTAAAAAGTTCTCAACATGAAATATAGCAGCATACCAAAAACGTGAGCGGGCAAGACATTTAAAATCACCTAAAAAAATCATTATTAAACAGGAACCAGGTTTCGGATTTAACAAATTCTTACCATTTGTCTATTCCTCATCAGCCTGATTTGTAATGTAGCAGCAATTTTCAAAATCGTATACATAGTTGCCCACCGCCATGTGTGCGCGTGCATATGGTTCTGCTAATTACAGCTTTCAAACGCGTCCACCACACGCATTCTTTTGCCATAGCTATCAGTGTTACAAAACCGTTTTTCCTTCCCGTTTAAAGGAAGGTGGCGGAACAATATTCACGATAGACTCGGCTGATAAGTGGGCTCGTCCCACACGCGACAACAGCCGTTCGACGAAGGTCCACAGCTCTGAAATATCTGGACACTGCACGAGTGCGTGCAGAACGGTTTCGTCGCTCTGACCGCATCTCGGGCAGGTCGGTCCGGTGGTTTTCGAACCGTGTCTGTAGATCTTCTCTCGAACTGGTAGTGCGTCTCGATAGCATTGCCAAGCCAGGGATCTCTGGAAATTATCCATAGGCCCCGGCCCGAACGTCGTCTTGAAAAGGCGGGTTAAGAATTTCTCGTCGACACCCAGGTTTGCCCTGAGAGTGTCGTCAGACCTCCCCTCCACTAGTCCTCTATAGAACGCATTGGTCGTTTGGAAGTTGCACAAGTTTGATCCCGGACGGCAGAGCTGTTGTAGAGCTTGGCGACACTCGCGGTGCCATTCGCCCAGTTTCGGTCTCTTCCTGATCCATGTTTGCAGTTCGGTGAGTGAGACGAGCTGCGGGAAGGCGTGCCTCACAAACGGCGCCCACACCTGTTCACCGTCGTCAATGAAGTTCCAGAGATGCCGCAGTCTCAGCGCATGTCTGCGCATCATTAACCACGGCATCCCCAGTCCTCCACGTAACGGTTGTTGACAGCAAATGGATCGCCTCACCATCGGAACGCCACCCTTCCACAGAAAGCGGAAAAGTATGCGTTCTAGTTTCGTGATGGTGGCATCGGGACAAGGCACGACGGTCAGGCGGTAATCGATGACTGATGCGATATACACATTAGCCACCTCCGCCCGGCCTTTTAGAGATAACTTTCTCTCAGCCCATGTTTGGCTGAGTTTGATCACTCTACTGGTGATCTCGTCCCAGTTCTTATCCATTTGGAGGTCCGGACTGAACCAGACCCCGAGCAGTTTAACCGGTCCGTCCGTCCAGCGTCCCACTACGGAGTCACTGTTGGACGGTATGGGCTTGCTTCTCCAGGTGCCGAGTAACAAACCCACTGACTTTTCCGGGTTAATTTTTGCTCCTGTCACCGTTTCGTATTCTTTAAGTGTCTCGCCTAGCATCTCGACGTGCTTTTCGCTCGACACTATGACGGTGACATCGTCCGCATATGCAGACACGCTCGTCCCGCAACCCAGCTCTCGTGGGATACCCCTCAGTGTCGCCAGCTTCCGCAGTAGTGGTTCAATCGTCAATACATACAGAAGCGCCGACAAGGGACATCCCTGACGGACCGAACGCGTGATGTCGAACGGTTTTGACAGGTGACCGTTTACCCGTATTACCGATCGGATGCCGCTGTACAAGGCAGCGATCCAACCGCGGAAGACGGGACCAAAGCCAGCTGCCCTGAGGACGGCCGCTAGGTATCGATGGTCGACCCTATCGAAGGCTTTGGATTGATCTAAATTGATCAGCGCCCCACCCATGCCAGGATCCTTAACTACCCTGTCCATGATGTAGCGCATGAGGTGGAGGTTGTCATGGATACTTCTGCCCGGCACGGCGCATGTTTGCGCCCTGTCGACCAGTTTATCGATGACAAGCGCCAACCTCTCGGCTATTACTTTGGCCAAAATTTTCAAGTCTGCGTTGAGCAGAGTGATGGGCCTGAAATTATCTATAAAATTCCCCTTGTTTGGGTCTTTCTTCAGCAATGTCACTGCACCTCGGCTCACGAAACCGGGAATTCTCCCGTTTTGTTGCCAGTTGCAGTAGACTGATGCCAAGAGGTCGCCAAACAAGTCTGGCATTTGACAATACAGCTCGTAGGGTAGACCATCCAATCCAGGTGACTTATCCCTCGCGCAGCCCGCCATAGCATCCCTTACTTCAGCAGCTGTGATGGGACCCTCACAACACTCTGCCTCTCCCGCCGAGAGCCGCGGCAGGCCGGTCAGGTAGGCAGTGAAGTCCATCCTGCGTTCCGACTCACCGCTCGCACCGAACAGTCGAGCAAAGTGCTGTTGAAAGGCCCCACACATCCTTTCGGGTTCGAGCAGACTACATCCCTGTTCATCGATTAGAGACCGAATGGTGGCTCTGTTACCGCGTTGCGCCTCCGCCACCCGGGCTTCTCGCGCAGCTTCGATCCCTTCGTTCCTTAAGGCACGCATTTTAGCTCTGACGACGCAACCTTCGTGTTTGGCGTTGAGGTGTTGGTCGAGGGCCATCCTCGCAGCCAAAACGTTGGTTGCGCTGCCAGTTGTAAGTGCCTCTTCTAGTTTCTTAACTAAGTCTCCCTCTACTCTATTTCGATCTATCGCTAGTTCTTTACTAAACCTAATAGATTCCGATTTGATTGCCATTTTCAGGGCAAACCACCAGCGGTTGTTAACGATGGCTCCTGTTAACGCCCTCTTAATTAATTCGCTAATCCGGTTCCTGTAAACCTGCCGCGCTAAGAGCGAAGCGTTCAGTTTCCAGTAACCGGGACCCTGCCTATGTGTCTTATCTAAGTCGAGCGTACACGTCACAAACTTGTGATCTGTGTAGCTGACTATTTTAAATTGTGGACATCCTACACTATCTCTATCCGCTGTCCTACATAGAACTCTATCTAGATACGATCTCGACGATCCGACGCGGTTTGTCCAAGTCCACGTTGGCACGTTCGGATGGTCGAGTCGAAACCTGTCAGACAAATGGAAACGTCTGAGCAGGTCTTTGAGGCACTTACATCCCCTTCTACTCCTATCCACTCCCACATAGTCTATATGCGTGTCCAAGGTAGCGTTCCAGTCCCCTACTAACAGTAAAGGTCGTGACGTTCCCAGGAAAACCTCTAGACGTCTAAGGAAATCCGCCCGACCCGTTAAGGACGGTGCATACACTGCCATCAGACGGAAAGCACACCCGTTTGTGCTATCGACGTCCAAGACAACCAGCCTACCCTCCGGGTCTAGGAATATTGACCTTACTTTTAGGTTCAGACTCTTCCGAAAAAGCACCGCGGTACCACCACCACCCATGTTTGGCAGACAGGGAGAAAAATAAATGTCGAAATGTCCACCAAACATGGACTTGAGGGCCCGCGGGTTACTGAGTCTGGTTTCACTGATAGCCATGATTTCTATGTTCTGTGACTTGATGTCATTTAGAAGGTAACCTTGCTTCCAAGCTGACGCCAAGCCACGTACATTTACACAACCTAATTTAAGCATAGTTGAAGTCGAAATTTGTGTTTCATACACGACAGTAAAAGAGACAAGAGAGAAGGTTATTTACTCGTTTCGAAAGTTTTAGCTTCCTCTTCTTTTGAAGTATCTTGGATGAGGTTTTTGAAGAGTTTCTTTGATAAATATTTTTGGAACCCCCCAACCGCATTTGGAAAGAGGGTTTTGAGTGTGTGGTGCTGCGTTTGTGTGATGTGAACTATTTTGATGTGTTTCGGTGGTGTAGTGCGTGGATGATTGTTCAGCTTATAATTATCTTCAGAAATGTTTGTTTGCGATATGATGTAGTCCATTAATTTTGTGTTTGTTGTGTCTATCGCTGATAGCATTGTGTGTGTTTTTGTGATGTTGGTGCTGGTTTGTTTGTGCAAGGGGCTTTCAGCGCTTACATATTTCCCTGCTTTGCATGCATTTAATTTTGGGGTTGTTTTTGATCTTTTTCTTTTACTTCCTGTGGCTATTTGCCATTCTGTAGAACTTCCATCGTTAGACGAAATGTCTGACGAATCAGAAGGGGGTAAAGGCAAAGCATTTGGTTCTATTTGTGTGTTTGTCGATGGTGTTGTGGTGTGTGGTGTGTGTGGTGTGTGTGTTGTTGGGGAATTGGGAGTAGTATTGGTCTTTTCTTCGTTCTCAGTGGTTGTCTTCTTGGTTGTTGTTCTTGGTGTTGGTGTTGGTCTGTCTTTAGTTGTTGTTGGTGGTGTTGTTTCTGTTTTTGACTCAGGTGGTGGTGTTGTTTGGTTGGGTTGGTTTGTTCGTTGTTGCCGTTCTTTCGTTTTCGCATATAGCTGCTTGATCAGTTGTGCATACGGTGGTGTGGGTAATAATGCTGGTGTTTTGGGTTTTTGGTTTTCCCGTGGCTGTTGTTGTTGTTGTTGCTGTTGTTTCGCGGCAGAATTGCAGTCCTTTTGGAAGTGAGCTTCACTGCCACATATGTAACAGCGTGGTCGTCTGCTTTCCACCACTACATACAGCCTTTGCGTTGATGGTAACTTTATGTAGGTGGGTATTTTATTTAGTGACTCCTGGGTAATATGGAGAAGGATCTCCATTTTTTTACCCACCCACTGTTGCTTTTCAGAAACATTAATTTGCAATATATCAACTTCCTCCATATCGACACATACGGCTGATGTTATCCATAGTGTGTCTACCGTGGGAGGAATATTTTTTATGATAACCCTTGTTACCCTCTGACCAAGGTAACTCGGTATCATTGTTAACTCTTCTGTCTTAAGAGTTAGCGTTGAGAATCGTTTCGCTAACTCTTCACTTTGAAAAATAACTTGCACATGGGCAAATTTATGCCACCAAGTTACATAATCCTTATATTGCCATACAGATCTCAAGCATTTCTCGATCTTTTCCGTGCTTGCTTTTTCTGGTTTTTTTGTTTTTGAGTTTAAAATTTTATAAATAATGGTCTTTTTGTTTGTGTCTTCTAAAATGTCTTGTGGTATGTTGATCCGCACCTCGTCATTTTCTTTCGTAAGTAAAGCCTTTGTATCTTTTATCTGCTGTGCAGTAAAAGATACTACCGTCGTTTTTTCCTTTATCGCCTCGGCGAAGTTTGTTTTGATCTTGTTATTGTTGTTGTTGGTGGTGGTGCTGGTGTTGATGGCAGAGGTGACTGTTGCTGTATTAGCGTTGTTGTTGGCAGTTGTGATGCTGGCAGGTGTTGTTGTTGTGGCAGATGGGTGACCTTCTTCTTGTGTACTCCTCTGACCTTCATATGAGTTACGAAGTGGCGGGAAATTTTTTTCATAATTTTCTTCGGCGTTCAGGCGTATTTGAGCAAATTGTTTGGCCATCATGCTCTTCTCTTTCTCTCCTTCCGTTGTCTGTGGTGAAAGGAACAAAAGAGGAGTGGAGTTGTTGTTGTTCTTTTTGTTATTGTTGTTCTTGGTGGTAGTGGTGGCTGCGATGACGGTGGCAGTAGTGGTTTTGGTTTTGTTGTCGTTGGTGGCGGTCGTAATGGTGGTAGTGGAGGTGGTGAAGGCAGTAGTAGTAAACGCAGCATTCCTGGTCTCTACGTCTTGTGTTCGTTCATGCGGAACGACTTGTTGGTCAGTCTCCTTGCCTGCTGTTAGAGGCAAATCGACCACGTGTGAAGGCCTAGCCATATTTCTTTTACGAAATATGGCAAATAAGCCGGAGAAAAATCAAAAACTTTTGGAAATAAACTCCAGAAGGAGCCACTTCCTATTACAAAAACCCAATAGGGTCGAAGTATATAGACTTATACACCTCTTCCACAAAATATATTTTAAAACTGCAAAAGTTTTGACATATAAAAGGCCAACTTACTTGCGAGCCGATGTGACTAGCATCCGTCCAGATCAGAGATAGATAGATAGATAGATAGATAGATAGATAGATGGATAGATAGATAGATAGATAGATAGATAGATAGATAGAACTAAATTCATGTGTTTCTGTCTATAATGCAATTTTACAATGACCAGATAAAATTGATAAATATATATTTAAGAGTAGTACTTAAGCCTATCAATAACAGCATGAATAATTCAACCCTCATTTTCTCTCTTTCTCTCTCTTTCTTCCCATATATATATATATATATATATATATATATATATATATATACATATATATATTTACATACTATATATTAGTGTGTTATATTATTTGAGCTATATGTAAGTTCATATACAAATGTATTACATATATATTCATATTTATGCATATATACAGAGAACAGTTATCTTTTAGAGAATTTGACGATATGTTTAGTTTACGCTAGATATGAAACCAATGACTTTTTCTAAAACTGTATCTTTACACATACGATGTATATATATATATGTGTGTGTGTGTGTGTGTATGTGTGTGTGTGTGTCCATATATACATATGAATATATGTATATATATATATATACATGTATGAATATGTATGTGGACACATGTCCATGCATAAATATCTATTCATATACACATATTGACACGCACACACATGCACACACTCATATATGAACTCATGTATTTTTGTGCATATATATATGTGTGTGTGTGTGTGTGTGTGTGTGTGTGTGTGTGTGTGTGTGTGTGTGTGTGTGTGTGTGTGTGTGTGTGTGTGTGTGTGTGTGTGTATGTGTGTGTGTGTGTGTGTGTGTGTCTGTGTGTTTGTGCGTGGTGGGTGTATATGGGTGAGGGAGCAATTAGAGATGATGACTGATATAAAGATATCGCTAATAACCGACAACCTGGCCATTCTCATGTTATTGAGTATCGGAAAATCAATAAGGAAAAAGAGTTTATGGCTTGCAAATTCTATTTCGTGAGCCACATGTCTGAACGAAATTGTGACATAGGGATATATACGAAGAGGCAGGCATAATGTCTCACTTGTACACACATTCACATACACGCTCATAATACCTATACAAAGACATATATAAATATCTACATATAAAGAAAGAGTGGGAGAGAGGGAGTGAGAGACAGTGAAAAGCGCATAAATAGACAGATCGATAGGTGTTAACATGTAGAAAATTAATGCATTATAATCGTATATAGTTAGATAGATAGAGAGAGAGAGAGAGAGAGAGAGAGAGAGAGAGAGAGAAGAGAGAGATAGAGAGAGAGAAAGAGAGAGATAGAGAGAGAGAAAGAGAGAGATAGAGAGAGATAAATAGAGCGGGGATGGGAGAGATTTGTGTGTTATAAGCATATACTACTGAATCGAATGAATATAATGTATCACTCGGTAAGCACTCCTGCAAAGTAACTGGCTATCAGGATTTACACTAATGAAATTTAGCGTGTTGTTTAATGTGATTATGTACCTGAAATTCCAAGAACCATTAGTATAAATACTGATGATACGATATAATCCTAATTAGCATATGTGGCGAGCTGGCAGAAACGTTAGCAAGCCGGGCGAAATGCTTAGCGTTACGTTCTGAGTTCAAATTCCGCTGAGGTCGACTTTGCCTTTCATCCTTTCGGGGTCGATTAAATAAGTACCAGTTACGCACTGGGATCGATGTAATCGACTTAATCCCTTTGTCTGTCCTTGTTTGTCCCCTCTGTGGGCAATAAAGGAATAATAATAATAATTATTATTATTATTACTATTATTATTATTATTGCTGTTGCTGTTGTTGTTGGCTGGCAGTTCGGGCGGTCGGTGATGACTCAGAGGGCTGAAACATCAAGTTACCGCACAAGATTTGTACTCTACAACAGTACAGAGCAACCCATGAAATTAATGTAAAATTGAATATAGAAGCACAATCACACACGCGTACACACACACACGCATGCACATAAACGCACACACACACACGCACACACACACACACACACACACACACACACACACACACACTCATATATATATATATATATATATATATTGTTCAAAACAATTTGATTTGTATTATAGGCTACTTCGGGCCGGTCACAATCGGAAGAGATTCCGTTAATGGCTTCGATACTTGAAGTGGCACGGAATACCAATCAAACAATCGAACAACATATGCATCTCCCAATGAATGTGTTCCGTACCCTTTCTTTCGTTTGTCCATTCGTTTATAAACATATATATACATATACATTAATTAGTATAGAAAGCCGTATGCAATGTGTTTCCTTCCTAAAAAACTATAAATGTCACTAAATACGATTAGGGTATCACAACACATACACTGCTAGAAATAACAGCTAAAAAGGTGTACTTGAAGCCCATAATTGTATACATATGTACTGACAGGGACTGTAAACGCCCGAAAACACCGGGATTTAGTTATGTGTATATATATACATACATATAGAAATGTTATTATTTCTAAATCTCTCTAAAGGAGGCTAGTAATCGCCAAGCTAACATGGCAGTCCAGAAAATAGGACGAATGTTGTCGTTGATTAAGCGGCGATGGCCGCTTGGAGCTAATCAACGGCAGCATTCCTCGTATTTTTCTGGAGTGTCATGTTAGAATGGCGATAACTATTAATACATACATATATACATATACACACACACACACACACACACACACACACATACACACATACACACACACATATATATATATATATATATTTATATATATATATATGCCTGTATGTAAACATACAGATACATATCTATTTATCTATATATATATATGTGTGTGTGGAAGGGTGGGTATGTGTGTATGTGTGTGGGTGTGGGTGTGTGTGGGTGTGTGTGTGACCATCGGCGATTTTTCTTTATTCCGTTAACTTATATATCTTTCTATCTTCCTGTTGCAGCTGGACAAGGAAGACGTATTCTTGTCTGTCTCCTGTCTAAGCTTGTTTCCTTCATTGCTCGCAAAAAAATTCATATTGCATGTCCTCGTACTTCGTAGCTTTGTTGTTTACGTTTTCTGACGTCCTGTACCCACATATGCATATGTATACATATACATGTATGTACGTATACGTATGTATATATGCATATATTTATATATATATATATATATATATATATATATATATATATATATATATATAAACATAATTAAGGGATCAGCAACAATTGCTGAACACTTAATTATGTTTATAAACTTATAAGAACTCTTAAATAAGTTCTTCACCGATAATGGTTTTTACATACCGAAGGGCTTGGTAAAAATTATTAATTATTAATTTATTAATAAATTAATAATCCTTTACCCTTTTATTTGTAATAATTATACATATATATACATATATATATATATATATATATATATATATATATATATATATATATATATATATATATATATATATACACACCTACATAAATACATCAAATCACACATACAACTCCGTATACTATATTAAAACATATTCCAAGTCTTAAATATGATCTGTGCTACGTTACACATAAAGAAGAAACCACACGCGAATATAATTTATATGTATATGTGTGTATGTGATCTGTGAGTGTATATATGTGTGTAGAAATATTTAAGTATACACACACAAACATATATATGTATACATATTTCTATATATGCATGTGTGAGTTTGTGTGTATGTATGTTATGTTCGTGCGTCTGTGTGCGCGTTCAAGGTTTCTTTGATTCACTGAGAGGTAATACCTTACGGAACTTAATAAGTAAAATTAAAATGTTTCTTTTAAAACATTATAACTGCCGGTTTCCTTGGAACTGCAGACTGCCTTTCACTCAGCTGCTAAACTAATCCCACTTTGTCCTGCATTATTTGTTGCGTAAAAACATTTTATACTATTATGTGAAGGTATGAAATTAACGCTTATCTTTATAAGGCATTTTGAACAATCGTTCGAGGGATGTGTGCAAAAGTGAGTACTTCAAGAAAATGTTTTTCATTTAATTTCTCGCTCTGTCACGTATAGTCAAGTCTTCATATGCTTCGTACAATAGAGGTCTCTCATAGAACTCTCAGCATGAAATTGTGTTGCTGTTTATGTAATATTGTTAAAAACATTTCAATTGTATATATATTCGCCTTCCTTTTGGCTCAAATGATTATAGATAACATGGATATATATATATATATATATATATATATATATATATATATATATATATATATATATATATATATATATATATATACATATATATATGTATGTATGTATGTATGTATATATTTGCTTCGTCTATGTTTTCGTTTCTCATAGTGTCTAACATTTTTTTTATGTCCTGTACCCATATATGCATGTATGTATACATATAATGTAGCTATGTACATACATGTATGGATATATGCATACAATTATATATTATTTATGTTATTATATGATCGAACTCCACGCAGTGTCGCCAAGTAAGTTTTATCTTAATAATTACTACTGCGCACTCTACTACTATTACTATCACTTCCCTGCCTATCTCTCTCCCTCTCTTGTTCTTCATCCTTTCTGTTTTTCTCTCCCAACCCTCCCCTATTCTTCTCTTCCTTTCACTGTTCCCTCTCTCTCACTCCTTCTCCTGGGTCCTCTCGTCGCTGACACGTGACTAAAGTGATTCTAACTTTCTATTTCTGCCTTCCAATAGAGAAGACGTGAATGTTTTTTGTCCCTCATTCACTCTCTAACTAGCGTTCAAAATAATAATTTTTCTATCGCCTTGGCCTAACAGCCCTTACCGTTTGTTTTCACTGTTCTGTCTTGTTTTGACTATATTTACTGTCTTGTTCTCACTGTCCTGTTCTTGTTTACACTTTCATCCTCCGCAAAAACTTCGAAATTTTATTTAATTTGCTTTGCGGGAAGGACTGTTCCAACGACGTCGCTTATTGTCCTTGCTTCGACATGCGGACAATATTTGCTGCATCATATCTAGAGAGTTTACAGCTGTCCCCAATTTTATTTGTTAGTTGCATCGTTTATAGCGAGGGTAAATTTGTGTTAATCTGTGGCTCAAAAGAACTTGCTAATTGTTTGTTAATAACACTGCATGTCGAAACCGTATGCGTTTGTTCTAATGCGTTTGTTTTAATGAGTTTGTTCTAATGAGTTTGTTCTCCAACTAAAAGTTGATGACGGGAACTTTCCGTCGTACAAACTATATCAAATTAAATTACTGTATGTATACAAGTTTATATAAGACTGTAAATGCGTATATATATATATATATATATATATATATATATATATATATATGCATGTGTGTAATTTTGTGTGTCTTTGTGTGAGTATGCGTACCTGTAGAGCATACATACTGAATTTACAGTTATAGTAGTATATTATAATATACATTTTCTACAGTTTTACGGCAAGAAAATTAAGTAATGATCACTGCTTTAGAATTCCCAGAAATAAATGGGCTCGTGCACTGACTAGGCAGTTTTATCCACACTTCTTAATCTAGGAAGGCAAAGTGAAAAATAGAATTTGAATTTGATTTTATATGGCATATGTGACACTTCCTCGTCTCTCAAATATTGATTTCAAATTTTGGCACTAGGCCGGCAATTTTGGAGGAATTGTCGGTTACATCGATCTCAGTGTTTTAACTGCCGGCATTTAATTTATCGACCCGGAAGGATGAAAAGCAAGGATGAAATTTTCACTTAGAACGTAGTGACGGGCGAAAGGCCGGTAAGCATTTTGCCCGGGGTGCTAAAGATTCTGCCAGTTCCCCGCACCCGACTTCCAAATATTGCAACAGAACCTTCGTTATCATTTTGATATTTATCTCCTTTTCTATCTGCCTGTGTCTCTTTGTCGCCCTCTCTCTCTCTCTCTCTCTCTCTCTCTCTCTCTCTCTCTCTCTCTCTCTCTCTCTCTCTCTCTCTTTCTCTCTCTGTCTCGCTCTCTTTTCCTCCCTCCCTGTCTATTTCTCTTTCTTCATCATTTTTGTGTTGCTATCTTAGATCTACGGCACCTTCGAAAGTGTCTGGGTTCTTTATTACTAGTTATCACTTTATCACCGCTTATAGCCACCCAAATCAACCTCTCCTTTCCTTTTCTCATTATCTCTAATATGTTTCACCTCACGACTCTTATTCGAAATTCTTTGTCGGATTTTATGTAAACTACAATTCTTAAAAAGTGCATTGAAAACGCAACTGAATTTGAATGACACGTTTTTCTCTTGTTATGGCCATAGTACTTACCCATTTTTGCCCCCCTCCCGCGAAAGAAAATGAAAAAACCATTTACTATAAATAGTAGTGTAAACAAATCGCCATTCGGCTCGGATGACTCGTCCAAATACTCACATAATTCAAGGTAACGTTGCATTTTGTATATAACAGATATTAGCGGATATTTGTTTTAAGGCAACCTATGATTCTAACTTTTCAAATATTGCACTCTATATATTACGGTACACAAAAAACATAATTTGACAAGATATTTGATGCAAAACTAATCATCATTTGTCTTGTAGTCTAAAACATTTCCTTCAAAAGTTAGAATTATGCGACACAGAGTTTAATGTATTCCTTCTAGATATACAATCGAATCCATGCATTTTGCCATGGCAAGTTTAATTTCTATATTTCGATATATGCCGTGTATACACACCTTTAATCTATGAATTGGGATAACTATTGCATACGACGATCACTAATTCTGAAAAAAGAAAATAGAATTCATTCGTTATATTATATCAGAGTAGACTGTTTGTTTACTAGAACACTTTCATGTAAAACTTTCTTGTTTTAATATTACGATTTTCTACAGCAATAATAACTTCAAATTTCCTTTGAGCGTAGCTGAAAATTCACAAGATTTTCTTCGCTTATTATAAAAATCAAAATGCGTTTTCTAATTATTAATAACTTGTTTCTTTTGAATCATTCGATAGTTGCATATAAAGTCATTTTATGTATTAACGAATAAGCAAAAAATCAATGTACTTGAAAGTAGAGGTTATATATTTTGTGGTTAAAATATTTTCAGTTTTGTATTTACATTCTTATTTAATAGCTGTATATAGCATAATATATCAAATATGACAGCCAGCTTACACAATTGATTTACATGCATTTTGCGATAATAGCATCTCAGGTTTACTGTAGTAGCCATTTCCAAGTAATCGCTCTGAAATATGCCAGAAACTTCACATTCATTGTCACGCTATGCACATTGTATTATGCACTACTGCATAAAATGAATATCAACCGCGTAAATTTGTTACACTGATTCCTTATAAGACCAATGTTTCAAACGAAGCTAACGACCCGTTTGTAATCCTAATAATACTCGAATCTGATGTTAGTAATCAATAAGATTATTATTGGGTCCTTGTACCCTAATATACCGGCGATTAATGTAGCTGACATTTGCCTTAATGCTGTTTGAATAACAATCACAAGACGTTACGTTAATATGTGTGATGTTATGTCTAAATACAAAGGTTAATTATCAATCTTCAAATCTTGATTTCTTCTTCAATTGATTCACTTCATAAGTATATGATATTTTTGAATTTACACAAAAACTACTATGTCATTTATTATTTTTTTCAAATAACATTACTTCACATTAGCTACGATTTCAGTTGCGCGATAATACAATGTCACGTTAGCCACTTACAGTTTTACATAGTTTATCAATTAATAACTTTTCTGTGATAATAGACTATATGAATATTAAAGCTGAATTGTGAGAAATATACCACACGCCTTTCGGTATGGTTATTCTTTAAAGTATTTATATTCACACAAAGAATATATGAATGTTATCTTTATTTTTATAGAAAGAAGGGGTTTAGGAGAGAGAGAGAATTTATGCCACAAACATAATTTCTTGCACAGTTATTTTATATTTTGGAATTTATATTAATGATTAAAGAGAGTCAAAGTAATATTATCGCTACCTTATTTCCATACATAGACTGAAAACATAGATGTTAGCATTTATGAATGTAAACTTCATTAAATGCATAAAAAGCTCATTTACATGTTGCCTCTAGACAAAAATAAAAGTAAATTATTTGTTCACTCTATTCCCATTTCTTTTTGGATTGTAGTAAATGCAATTTTAACTTCAAAGACTAGAAGTATTTGCAATTATTCCTTTGGTGCGGGTTTTTGTGTCACTGAATGTATATTACTTACACGAAATGGCAAATACCGCCAGAGGCCATACTGTTGTACCATACGATTAGATCTGATGTATAATTACATCTTCGTATACACTGTCTCTTAAGGGAATTCGATGTTTCTCTGATCTGCAAAGCCTATATCATTAATTTTCTTTCTCGCTTGCCTGATTTGATGTCATAAATACTATTTATATCTGATTAGTTTGCTCGAATCTTTACTAAACGTCTAAATCCTTTGCATGTGCGTTTATATTTGTATTTGCGTGGTTTAAACGTGTTCCAATACATATGTTTTCCTTGAGTAGAAATTCAATGTCCGAAATAGTGGTAATGAGATACATCCGGATTTTTTGAATTCAACTCTTTATGTTTCCTTAAGAAATATATCTAATGCATCAAACTATAATCGATGAGGCCTCCAGCATATGTTTAGTATGTCAAAATACGGAGACAAAGAACACATTTACATACAGACGTTATGTTTAGATGCACTACTGTTACAATCTATTCGATATGTACTGAGGTATTGGTTTCCAGATAATTCTAGTCGTTGCTTTATTGGTCAAACGTGGATTTATGCGGTGTAGTGTGGTATTTTTAGTTAGTAACTTATCTGACAAGCGGATATATATAACGTTACGCATTATATGAATATTTCATGGAAACAGGAATAATTTTATGAGATTTAAGGAGTTCTATATTCTCTGAACGAGAAGTTAAGGAGTCTGTTTCCCAAACATGATATGACAGTTCGATCCAACTTTAACAAGTACATTTTACTATGTTATTGGATTCAATACAATTTTTAACGTGTTTGCAAGTGTTCAGACACTTGCAAACACGTTGGAAACTGTTGAATAGTAACCGCAATTGAAAGGCCCAGACTTGTGAATCTCAGGCTGATTCCACCAAAGGATTACCTCCCGTGTCAACATGTCTGTGAGATGTGTAATGATTTAACACTGTACTTCAATGAACGGGTTAGTTCCGTTGATTGAATAACTAAATGCTCATCATTGACAGAAATCCATTGTGTTCAGTTGAGTAACTAGAGAGGAAATTACGAAGAAAGATGAAGCTATTGTCAGAAAGGATTAGTTCCTTTATGAAAGTGAATAGGGAAAAACAGAGTGGAAATATTCATTGAAAAACAGTGAATGAATTAAGTATAATACCGTAGTGGGCGGTGAGGCAAAGCTCGTCTTTGTCATTCGTTTTGTTGTTTAACTGACTAATTGTTAACGACATATCAAACATAACAGTTTCACGCGTTGAAATACTATTACTGATTGAAATGATCTAATGTGCCCAAATATTTTAAGACTGTAGTATGCTGTTTGGTGGACAGTTGGTGCTATTGGCACAGGTCAGATGATCACTTTATGACGTCGCTCTTTTGTTCTCCCTAGAAAGAAATCACAATGTTTATGTTTGCAGGCTTAGCTAATGGACAAAATTTGTACTTAATCTGATATTATGGATGCATTAAGTCATATATGCAGTCATTACTGCATTCTGCGGTGAAAAGTCTCTAAAATTTTCACTAGAGAATAAAGTTATGTATTCGTCCTGGTACTGTTTTTAATAGTAGGTCATCAAGTCTGAAATTTGTAGAAAAAAGTTTGCTAATGTTTTATAAATACAAGAAATAGTTTTATTCATCAAGGTATGCACCCATACTGTCAATGGTTGAGAAGCTCAGGACTCAAAGTAGAGACTGAAGGATTTTTAATTGCAGCACATAACATAAGTGCGGCAATAACATAAGTGCCACTCATGCAAAATTTCAGGCCCTCTGCTTATTGTAGTAGTGGTAGTAGTAGTAGTAGTAGTAGTAGTAGTAGTAGTAGTAGTAGTAGTAGTAGTAGTAGTAGTGGTCGTGGTGGTGGTGGTTGTGGTGGTGGTGGTGGTGGTGGTGGTGGTGGTGGTAGTAGTAGTAGTAGTAGTAGTAGTAGTAGTAGTAGTAGACGCAGCTGTAGTAGTAGTAGTAGTAGTAGTAGTAGTAGTAGTAGTAGTAGTAGTAGTAGTAGTAGTGTAGAAACAGCAGCAGCACCAAGAATAGCAGGGGCAGCAACGACCAGCAACGGCAGTAACTGCAGCAACGACACGAACAGATTTGGCCGTACATGCCATTACAAACAGTTAATGGACCTTAGAAATTAAGTATACTAATTCATGTTTAACGTGAGTGAAGGAAACTCATTGTTGAAGGAACATACGATTTAGGCGGCGAGCTGGCAGAATCATTAGCACACCATGCGAAATGCTTTGCGGCATTTCGTCTGCCGCTACGTTCTGAGTTCAAATTCCGCCGAAGTCGACTTTGCCTTTCGAGCTCGATTAAATAACTACCAGTTACGCACTGCAGTCAGTGTAATAGACTTAATCCCTTTGTCAGTCCTTGTTTGTCCACTTTATGTTTAGCCCCTTGTGGACAATAAAGAAATAAATATACGATTTGCTTTCGACTCAGTTTTGAGAAAAATACAGTTTCGAAATAATATTCTGGATATAATAATAATCCCATAATATTTCATATTTATTACAAATCTCGAAATCAATTTGGATTCAGTATTTACATATTGTTGATATTACCCTTTAAAGAGAGACTGAAAATATAAAGAATTCTAGATGAAGCATACATCTATAAATCTTTAGGCAACTAACTGGAATTCGTATTGTCAAGGAGTTAAGTACCGTTCTGATGATTTTACTAATTATAGTGTAAGTTAGCGAATAACCTTTATAACATATCATTGAAAGAGATTACGAGGAATTCGAATAATGGCATCCATTGAGAAGTAATTTGGAAATCAGTTCTTAATGTTTAAATTGATGCTGGCTAAAAGCCATAAATTTCTTGATGGGAATTGACGAAGCCAGAATAATTTTAACTAAACAACGGAATAATTTTGAATTTTAACTACATAAACCGGATTCATAATTGAAATTAATAATATAAACCAGAATAATAATTGATAGTATCATTATAAACCAGAATAGTAACTCATAGTTACATCATAAAAATTCGCAACATTGTTCCGACTAATCAGCACCTTCGCCAAAAGTCTTCTCCAAACCTGTGTATCATGACTTTAAGTTGAGTATCATTCGAAGAATTCGCCCCGGTTCTCAGCTGGAAGTCTTCATCATCCCATAGTGAAATGTCACCAATTTGACCATGGATATTTTTGTAGGAGTTTACTCCGTGGTTGACTTCAACTTAGATTTCCAGTTTGTGACTTAATGTTCGACGTTATTGCCATCAGTCTCGCATATGAAGCAAATCCAAGACATTATCTTTATTTTGGCTCTTTGCTGTCGGACATATATTCTCCAGATACGCAGATATAACCCGATACGCTTCAAAAGACTTGCCTTAATTTCAGAGATAGAAGATATTTTAACCCGCTACAACTACTACAAGTTTACTAAGCTCAGATGAAACGCAATAAAGCGGTGGTTGACCATCTATTAAGGTGCTGCTACCCACATATATACATTAAACAGGGTACTCGAATGATTGCCATGCAGTCGATCACTATCACACATTAATCACACATCAGGTATAATGTCGCGATCTCGTCTTTCTGCGATTGCTACCGCTTCTTCCATGATATCGTCTCCTCGAACTGGACTGTAATTCTACTGCGTCTTTCTTCACATATTAAATTAATTTCCTAGGTATAGTAATAACTGCTACAAGCAGTCATTCCTCTCTGGAAAGTTGGTTCTTTAGAACAACCCCACCCACTTTGAAAAAGGAGATTGTAATAGTGGAAGGTTAACTGCATTCATCACATCGCTCTTGCAGAGTCTGTGAAGGCCAATGCTCATTTCATTTCCATCCTGGATAGGCAGCAAAAATTAGTTTACGAACGTTGCAGTTTTAATGTAAAGAAGCCGTTAATACATACATAAATACATACATACATACATACATACATACATACATGCATGCATGCATACATACATACATGCATACATACATACATACATACATACATACATACATGCATACATGCATACATACATAGTGGTGGAACTTAAAAATTAAAATAGCCACCAAGTTAAGACCTGACCGTCCAGATAGCATTCTATGAGACTACAAGGTAAAGATATGTTCTGTTATGAAACTCAGCTGCCCATTGGACGCGAATGTGGTTAGGAAAATACAAGAGAAAAAGGACATCTACGAATCATTGATAATGTGTTTACAAATTCAGACACCAAGATACACTTTAGGCTTCATACCCACTATTAGTATTGGAGTAACAGGATATATACCAAACATGTCTGGAGCAAAGTAAGGCTGAACATCCGAATTTGGGGAAACAATGCAAATCCTTAATTCATATGCTACAAATGCCCACGATGTAAGACTATAAAAAGTCTGCAAGACCTTCTTAAGATTTAAAGGATGATGGTCAAAACAATATATTTTCCTTCAAAACCGTGCTACCAAGTAGGTGGCTTGCCAAAATTTACTCCAAATTAAAATGAAGAGAACATATGTACATACATACATACATACATACATACATACATACATACATACATAAAAACATATATACATACATACATACATACACACATACATAATTGCTACTTCTTCACAGAAGAAGGCCATCTCTTCAATTAGTAAATACTGTTATGTGATTTTATATGACTAGCAAGTCCTGCACTTGACAAACAAATTCTACTGCAGACCTTACCAATATTTTAAAGCAGAAAAGTGCCTGGGATTGTAGTTATGTCTTGTCTACGAACTGCTCGTTTCAAGATAGATTCTTCAATTTTTCGAGCTTCAAATGCTTTACTTCTATTGTAGATAATTTGTTTCCAAACTGATCGATCTGGCGTCATCTGTTCCCACTTTTCAACTTTCACATTAAGAGCCTTAATGTTGCTTTTGACAGCATCCCTAAAACGTTTCTTAGGTATATGTCTCGAATATTTGCCAAGCTGCAACTCCCCGTAAACAACTGCTTTGGCAACTTGTCATCCTGCATCCTATCAATGTGTCCAACCGAACGCTTCTGATTGTGTATGAGGATCATTTTAATACTGGATGTTAGCTTGCTGAAGAACAAAGGTATCTGGTGTTAAAGACTTCCATTTGATGTTTAGTATCCTCCTTAGGCACATCTGATGGAATCTTTCTAAAGTCTTGATGTGGCAGCGATATGTCGTCCAGGTCTCAGACTAGTACAGGAGGACCATTAAAATGCAAGATTCATAGATACTAAGCTTGGTTTTGAAGGCGATGCTTCTATCAGACCACACACGATTTTCAAGCCTTGCAAATGCTTTCCTGGCTTTTTAAATTCTCAGCTCTATTTCAGAATCAACGGATCCATCTCTAGCGAGAGTGCTGCCAAGGTAGATGAATGAGTCAACCACATCTAATCTTGTACCCTGGACGAAGATGTTAGGTTCCACATAGGGTTGATCTGGTGGCTGAGAGAACGTGATCTTTGTTTTCTTTAGACTGATGGTAAGTCCAAAAGCAATATAGGCTTTAGAGAAGAGATCTAATATAGCATGCATGTCCTTCCTAGTGTGAACGAGAACTGCACATCAGCATAAAGGACCTCTCGAACAAGGGCCTGGAATGTCTTCGACCCATTGAAGTTAAGACAAGCTTTCATATCACTATGAAGTTGCTTAAACAGGTTGACAAATTAATGTGGACAACCAAGTTTACCAAGAATGGTCCAGAGAATGGTCCTATTAACAGTGTCGAAGGCTTTTGTGAAATCGACAAATACCTGGTAAAGAGCCATGCAATGTTCGATGCATTTCTCCTGGAGTTGACGAGCAGAAAAAATCATATCCATTGTGCCCAAATTGATTTAAAACCACACTTACTCTCCGGGATGAGAGACGGCCATTTCCAAATTGTTAGCCAATTAAGTAAAAGTTTTGTAAAAATTCTACCGACTGTTTCAAGCAGGCTTATACCTCTTTAATCGCCACACTCGGATTTGGATCCTTTTCCTTTGAACAATGAATTTAAAATGGCATCAAACCAGTCCTGGGGAAAACGAGCACCCAAACAGTTGTCAGATATTAGATGGTGGATCTCTACAGCAAGTCTATTACCCCCGTGGAGGAGAATTTCAACAGAAATACCGTGAAGACCTGGTGTCTTCCCAGTATTTAATTCTTTGATTGTCTTTTTGATGTCATCTATAGTTCGACGTTCCATCGTCTTAAGAATGATATCGTTTGGGGCAGATTACTGATGACATTTTCATTAATAACCGAAGGATTATAAAAGAGATCAGTGAAGTGATAAGTCCAACGTTTCCTGATGCTCTCATGAACCTTAAAGAGAAAGTAGCTGTCTTTAGACTTGAGTGGTGCCACAAATGAAATCCGAGGACCATACATTTGTCCGATTAAGTGATATATTGTTTTCAAGTCTTTACTGTTATATGCTTTCTGGATTTTTTCACAAATATCCGACCACCATTTGTTTTTCATTTGTCGTATCTTTCTTTGGAGTGATGATTTTATCCTTTTGAAAGACTGCAGTAAGGGCGTTTTATCCTCATCTGGGGAACCGATGTATTTTTGGTGCAACTTACTTTTATCTTCAAGACGCTTATTGATCTGTAGATCGTTTTCATCAAACCAATTCCGATGTTTTCTGTTTCTGATATCAAGAACCTCAACTCCAATATTGTAAATAGTGGTCTTAAACAGAGCCCAAGTTCCATCAAATTCCTTTTCTCCAATAGCATTTCTCAGATTCGCCTGCGCCTTAGAGTCCCTCAATTTCAACACATCAATACGTTTAGGGACCTTTATACCTTCAGATTTTATTCTACGCATGATGGGGAGTTTCAATTTACCGCCTTTGAGCATACGGTCAATCTCACTTTCTGCACCTCACAAGACTTGGACAGTGCAAATATCCGGAAGGTCTCGTTTCCTCGTGATAAGGTAATCAAGAATATGCCCATGTTTGGATGT
>NC_142928.1:93909827-93919827 GCF_046866305.1 Octopus bimaculoides
ATAATAAATAATTTGATTTGGAATGGAATATTCTATCTAAATCATTTCGAAGTTAAATCTCTTCGTTCAATCTGTAACGATGAACTGTATTTCACAGAACGCGTTTATCGTGGCAAACATTGGCAAACAAATACCTTTAGTTTCTATAAGTGATTTCTACCAGTCAATAAAATTCGGCCTTTAACTGTATTCTTACATTTCACTTCCACTAAATATATCTTTAACATACCTTTAACATTTATTCCTTCTTGAACAATACCAATGTTTTCTTCGACACATATGTTGAAAATATAAAGATATGAATAATACCTGCGTTTAACTGCATTTATATATATATATATATATATATATATATATATATATATATATATATATATATATATATACATATATATATATATATATAGAGAGAGAGAGAGAGAAGCCCAATTTCTCAAGAATTTTATTTAGGCAGTGTGTTACATATCCAAGTGCCTCAGTAATTACAGTTAAAAAATCTGGGTAGAATAACAGTAGATTTCACAATAGTTTAGCGTAGCTATTTTCTTTTTCCCTGATCTTTAGCTTTATGTTAACGTCTGCTGGACAGTTTATTTCTACTATTGTACATCTTCTCTTCCCTGTCACAAATCACTATATCGGGTTTGTTATATTTACAATATTTGCGCGTGTGTGTGTATGTATGTATGTATGCATGCATGCATGTATGTATATATTTGTGTGTGTGCGTACGTACGTACGTGCGTGCATGTGTGTGTGTATTAGTTAAGTACAAGAGGATTGCTGCATCTTCGCAGATCATTTCGGGCCCTTTATGCTTCCTCGTTGCTAAGTGCATTTTTGACGTGCTGTCTCTGACCTCTCAGATGAGATTTATTGCAAATATGCATGCTTTGAAGCATCGGAAACAACCTAGAGTGACGTTATATGCACTTCCAACTTGTAAGGCCCGCTCACATCACCACTCCTCCAACGCTATAAGACTTTCATTAGAGTGACAGATGAGGGTACCATAAAGAAGTATGTGTACGTACTTGTGCTATAGTTTTATACGTTTGTACAATAGAATTACCACTCTCTGAATCTTCTGGATTGGTACCAAGTGAAATGCCGAAGCAAGATTACCAGAGATCGCACGAAACCCGAGGTTTACATCAGAGTGTCCTTCACCAAGTAGGTTCTTTCTACAACAGCTATAGGTTCCTCATTCCGAATGCCTTTACTGCACGCCTGAGACCACGCAAAGTTATTTCTGCGTCCCTGATTTAGGTGAATGTCATCACCATAGCTGACATTTTGACATGTGATATCAATCTGGGTGAAAGTAGACCTGGGAGCAATAGTAGCTGATATGTCGTTCCACACCTTGGAACCTTCAAACCAGAGCCTCAGTGCCGGATTCAGTTTTAGCTCACACCCATACACACGTACATAGATTTGTTTGAATGCTAGAATGTTTATGTAATTTCTGTCAAAGATATATTGGTCTGTAAAAACCTCCTATTGGCGTTGAGGTAATTAATATATTCTCGCTTTCTCCGACCAAGCTTCGACGATATATGTCATCAATAAACTTGCTATACTGATTAAAATGGGTGACGTTGATTGATAAAAATAAATGAAACTATTCGCTGCCTAAATCCGTATTTAAATTTTAGTCACGCTGAAAAATATTTTCAGGAGTCAGACACATAAATGTCTCTTATGATATATTTATGTTTATTGTGTACATGTCCTTCAAGTCATTCTCAATTCAATTACAATCATCTCTAGATCTCTTGAAATATGTTCCACTGATGATATTTTTAAAATCGTGAATGACTCAAATGCGTAGTATAAGAATACACCATTCGTGTTAAAGATCAGAGTTATTTTGAACTTTATATGTAGCATTGGGCTTTCATGGAAACACATCTATGCTGTGTGGGAAGTTCTTTTACTCAATCTTATTGTTTGAATTGACCTTGAGAATGACACATAATGAGTCAATAAATTCGTTGAAGAAATTAACATCAGAGAAATGCACAAATTTATAACATTATATTCCATGCAATTTCAAACTCCCAATATTAGGATGAGATAACTATCTGTATATTAAATTTCTTTCTCTCTCCCTCTTGTAAACATGTATATGTGTTTATATATATATATATATATATATATATATATATATATATATATATATATATATATATATATAAGAGAAGTACATTTTCATCACACGCATACGCACACACTCACTCATACACACATGCATTATATATATATATATATATATATATATATATATATATATATATATATATATATATATATATATATATATATTCATACATATGCAGACAGACACACACACATATACATAGGTGCAGTGCATTTCATTTCGGAATATCACCTCATGATGTTATTTTTATCACAATTATCATGTCACCAAGCTGATTCGACAAGCTGATTACTATTAAATTAGCGTTGTATCTGCCATCTTCAATTTAGCCTCCGTTGTTTTAATGCACACGCACGCATCACCAGTGAGAAAGTGATAAGTAATTCGCTTACCTTTTCTCCTTTGCCTGCATTATCTTGGTTTAAATTCATTTACATAAGGATCCCATTTATGCCAAATTTGCACAATAGGCTTACTTCTACATAAGTGTATGAAACTCGTGATTCCTACGTTTCCTTAACCACTGATACTAATCCATCTGTACTTCCGTTCTAAGTTCAAATTCGATTCCAATGGCTATCTGGTATTTTTTCAATCCGAAAAGTCTGCAAAGTCGATCTCGACAAGATTTGGAATCAGAGCGTAAGCCAGAAGAAACACCGCTAAGTATTTTTTTTTTTTTTTTTTGTGGTGGGTATCAATAACTCTAAATTTGACTCTAAGATTTTTTGACAACGAAAGTAGCTCGTCTTTATGATATATATATAGGACTGAATACCGGGGGAATTCAAATTTTAACAATTTGATGAAATGTTCTGCAGCTTTTAAAAAAAAAAAAAAAAGTCCTCGCTTGTCTCTAAGTTCAAATTGTAATTTCTAAAGTTAACTTAACGATATGCATGATATCAAGTAATGTTTAGGTCTATAAAATATAACACCCGCGCACTTAGTTTTTGCAATGGTGAATAGAGATCATGTGACGACAGAGTAAGTCATTTCGTTACAATGATGAGAAACCTTCACTTACTCGTGAAGAAGAGTACCAGAAATAATGTTCTGCGCCAGTTATGCTTGTAGGTTTTACTATTGAGATCATTGTTTTTATTATGAGTTGTATTAAGAGTCAGCTTGACATTAACAACAACGAAGACAGATATCTTCATGTGATTGATATACTGTTAGTGATGATTTATTATCCCAGTACAATTAAACGCTGTAAGAAATATCGAATGAGCAAAATAATTCTCATGGACAGCAGAGAAAACTTTTTGAGGATATTCAACACTTGGCCGAAATCATACGGGCATTTTGGTTCTATTTGTTGAATTTACTTTGTGTGTATATGTATATATACACATACACAAACTGTGTGTGTATATGTATATATAGACATAAACAGAATTTCCAGGACAGTAGGATACACGTGCGTTTCTGCTTCCCCAATCTTCTTTCTGTGTTTCTCTCTAGCTCTACTTCATCTTACCCTTCAAAAGAAGAATGTTTACTCGAACAGACAAAGTCATAGAGACATATATGCAGGCACGTGCGTACGTGTGCGGGTGAATCCAGCGATTGGTTTAACATTATGGTATTGTTTTAATCTTGAAAATCAAAATTATCGCTTGTTGAGGCCAAAATCCACTGCTTTTATCCCAGGAGCCTGTAATTCATTAAACGTACAACTTAGTTGTGCTTTTATTCCAGAAAGCGTTCAAGAATCTGTAAGACTCTGCACTTAAGATTGATCATACGTCAACAAATTTAGAATTCAATTATTAAATTATGTGTGTATTGCTAGGTTTAGCATTCGTGCGATGATATAAGAGGACTTCCTACGTCTAGTCTGTTAGCAACATATCATTATACCGACGAAAGTAAAAATACCATTGTCTGGATCACAATGAATGTCATGATATGTAGTAACAGTGAATAAACCATAAAATATTTACTGCAGCGCGTGCATTATTCAGTAGTCATAATTTAATACGCCAGGCTATATTATATAAAGGTACAAGAGAATTATTTCTATTTTGTTTGCAATAACTGACAGAAAGAAATTCTATGACTCAGCAGTAAAATTATTTGACATTTAGTCATTAAACTTTTCTTTCCTTTTTTTTTCATTCATGATTCAGTGCTATGCTAAGAAAGAATTCTTTTACCTCCTAGGAAATATTCTGCCGGTTTACTTCCATAAAAAATCCTTCTGAAATAAATCATTGCTTAAAGTATATTTATACGTTTAAAACATATTTCCTCGCTAAAATTATTTTCACTGAATAATACAGCAGATAGAGTCTAAAGCGTTTCCACCATAAATCTTTGTACATTTTAACCATTAAAATACTTTTAAAGCATGCATGTTTCCGTGCAGTAATCTATATATTTACTACGTTATGTAGCTCTTAATATATACATATATATATATATGTTAACTACGTGTTGAAGATTTCATATAGAGGCACGTCTGCCTATCGTGATCGAAACTGGTGTATTTCGATATTAGTCAAATCCGTTTTCACAACATTATTTATTATTGCACAGCAGAATGTATAATGGTTCCTTGTTTTGAGAGATTCTTTGTTCTCGTTGCAGTTGTTTCGGTTTTGTGTTAGCACTGATTTAGCTGATATCCATAGCAGTGTCACACATTTCAGATGTAGAGTATTTAGGGTTATAGTGTCCAAGATATCTTTCCGAAATCGTTGTGCGTATGATTCGATGGATGGTGATTAGACTGCTGTTTTTTAGCAGGCAACACATATATTTAACCAACACGTATATTTACGCAAAGAACATGTATACTGATAAACAGCATATCATGTTGCATAGTATTTCGCAATTGTTAAAAGCTTTTAGATTACTACAGAATCAAACAAAATTGAATGTACACTATTATTCACGTGAGTAAAGGAGAGCTAAGTTGTACTTAAGTAAATAAATTTAAGTAAACATTAATTTATAATACTGTACAATACCAGAAATTTTGTGAGATGCCACTGTTGAATAAATCAATCCAAGTACTTCAATTCTTGTTATGATGAAGGGTCTTTCTTTATGTTATTTGTCTTGTTTTCCATTTGTTTCTCTCGTTGTTCGCATACGCAAGTTTGTCTTCGCATTTCATGTTGTTCACGTGTTGTGAGTCCTGTACCCATATATGCATATATATATATATATATATATATATATATATATATATATATATATATATATATATATATATATATATATATATATATATATACATGTATATGTATATATATGTATGTATATAAGCATATAGATTTTCTATTGATATTGTTATACGATTGAACGCCACGCATCCATTTCAAAGTAAGTTTATCTTAATGTATGTATATATATATATATATATATATATATATATATATATATATATATATATACACACATGCATATATGGGTAGGGGACCACATCACAAACAGTGCAAATAGCATGAACTACGTAAACAACGACAAAAAATGGAAAATAAGACAAACAAACACATCAGTTGTCGGCTGTCTATCTACTCCTCATTTCGAGCATTCAACGACAATGTGAGTCTTCAAAGACAGCTGCGCCCATAAATTCGAATAAAATTTAGGATTTATGGAGGCTCAAAGTTGGGAACAAAAACATGGCAGTGGAGACAACCAAGGAAACTGAACGAAAACAAACATGTAGGGTCGTTAGACCAGAACAAATGCATACATAAGAACTTCCGAAAGCCAATTAAGGTCTGTTATCTCAACCACATCTTCCCATTCTGCAAGATAAGCTGGCGACACGCAACCTCTCTTAATACGGCGATTAAAAGAAGTAAAAATAAAATATGAAATAGAATGGTCAATAACAAAAAATGTAGTCCCATATAATACATTATCCAGCGTATGTCACATGTGCCATTAAGAAGCTTTATGCATTCTGTTCAGTAAGGAAAATATGCTAAAGAAGCACGCTGAGAAAATACCAAGACGTTCCCACAGCGCCAAATTTGCATTTTCCAGATTCAGCATAGAGAAATAATAATAATAATTCAGTGAACTCTCTCCTTCTTCCCTTCCCATTATCCATGTGTGCATGTATTGGGTTGTGTTTCTATGTATACGTCTGCGTGCCTTTCCGCGTGTTTAGTATGGATTAATGTATGTATGTATCTATATATGGGAGAATATACGAAAAAACAACAACAGACGAGGACAGGTGGTGTAAATAACAAAAGGATGTATTAGTATGACGCTCGGGAATACGGAAAGTCTTTGACGTTTCGAGCTACGCTCTTCAACAGAAAGAATACGGAGACAAGGAGAAAAACACGGAGAAAAAAAAATTGAATAGTGTCCAGTCAACGGTCAATCATAATAATCATATATATATGTATCTATATATATGTGTATGTGTGTGTATGTGTGTGTTTGTGTGCGTGTGTTGTGTGTATACACGCACTCGCATCTGTGTATGTACGTGCGTGCTCCTGTTTGCATGTTCGTATATTTTCATATGTATTTCGGTGCATTTACATATCCGTATATGTGTGCGTGTGTGGATGTATATGTGAACGAACATGTAAGTGTATTAATAGGCCGAATCTTAAAGGTCAGCTAAGAAAAACCGCATGTGCAACCAACCATGAAGAACAAATCAGCAGTACAAAGAAATCAAATGCCAATCCCTTTAGAAATGCCAACCAGATTAACACTAGCAGAAAAACTATCCCATTATATCTACATATTCAAAGCAGTTTGCAAACGATCCTTCAGCAACAACACACCCTAATAAACTCAGTGACTACTACTAAATTCAGGCCACGACAGACAGAGAGGATGTTGATGCCGAGAATTTGAACTTACGGAGACAATATTTACATATCGCTTGAGCAAACACGACTAGATCTCATGATGGAGGGAAACAGTTGCATGATCAAATACCTGCACGCCTGGAGAACTATGTTTCGTGGAAACAGCTGTGGTGATTAAAAAATAAATCTCCAACCATACTCCTTGTTGGCTTCAATTTTTTCAATTATCTATTCACACACTACAGATGCTCAAACGCAAACCTGTCAGTACGTATAATACTAGTACTGGATAGCACAAAGTAAATCTGATGGTGGACGAGCTTTATACTGTACTCTACTATGTTCTTAACAGAATATACCATAAGTATATATATGTGTGGGGGGGGGGGGTGTATATAAAGGCTGCCGTTGGTTTCATTTTAAATATCTCAACCCTCTTTAAGTCGATCACATAGCAAATTGGTGATCGATTCCATTTTGAATTAATCCAATAGAGACGGCTTGAAGGTTTGTTCAAATAATTCTTAACATGAATCGAATGGTAGCCTTAATACACAAAAAAATGTATCTTTATTCACCAATGCGGTCCTCAGCACTCATTCTCATTGTTTAATATTTAAGTCTCTACACATATATAACTATGCGCGTTTGTATGCGTATCTCGCTGCCTTCAAGCGCGCACAAAGAAGTTCATTTGCAAATTGATAAATTCATACAAGAATATAGACACGATGCATTATCGTTTCATTCCTATTACTTATTTATCTACCTGTTTCTTTATATTTCATCTACAGCAAAATAGTATGTGGACAATCCTAATTATATTCTGTAATTAATTATCTGTTCTGATATCTAACTATGTCAATAAACATTTAGTTATTAATTGGCGATTACTTTACAGGAAGATAATCACAGTAATAAATGAAAATGAAAATGAAATATATACTTGTGATAATGATTTAAAACATTCAATATTTTGATACTATTTTCGTATTACGTATGCGTACTGTCTACAGATTATTGCACGGCTACTGATACATTCAATCATGCGAATTAGTAACTTATTCTAATTGTGAAAACAGGTGCTTTGCTTAAATGAATATATTGTTAGTTACTACCTTCATTAAACACAATGGAAATTGATTAATGACATAATATATTATTTTTTTATTCTCTCTCTCTCTCTTTCTTTCACACTCCCCCTCGTTCTCTCTTATTTTCTTCTCTCTCTCTCTACCACACATCCTAACACTAAACACCCAATGATTATTTATCATAATAGTCCCACCTTTAATCGCATATTCTCTTGTTTCACTCAGATCAGATTTTCACTTTGTACCTCATAAGGTCTATTGTTTCTTCCTACAATTATGACTTATTCTATCCCAAATGTCCAATCTCAATTTCATTCAGTTTTGCTCACACGCTATGTTTACTCTCATCCAGTCTCTCTTTTTTCCATATGATACATTACTTTTATTTCGTAGTTATTTCATTGTTTTCTTTATTTATTTCGCATGACAGATCTCAAATTTCAAAACATCGGCTTATTCATTTTTCTAATTTCTAAATACCTAACTCTTCTCATATTCTATTCTCTGGGTATACGGCGGTCCTTCTCTAGCTGCCCATTTCATTTATTCCCTGTATTCTCTTTTGTTACCGTTAAACAAGCCACCTTTAATTTCTCTCGTCAGGGTTTCAAGTTGGTATGAGTATGGGACAACATGGATTGTGATGAATGGTTCGGTACTTCATATGCTGATTTCCAATCTTTCTAAGGTCAAATTTGACTTCACCGTTTGAGAATCGATAGAAAGCAAAAATCAGTCAAGTTCTCGAGTGAATATGATCGACTAACTGTTTAGCCCAAATATTTTATATTGTGTTTATGCTAGAAATGGTTATTTCTTTTCGTTTCTTTGCATCTTTTATTCTCAAGTTGGTCGTACTCTGAATCGTCATTCTTCATAGCAGTCTACTTCCAAATATTTTTCTCTGATGACATCTTATGTATATATGGCAATTTCTGTCTGTCCGTTTGGCTGTTACAATCTTGAACCTAAACAAGAGAATCAATCTTCACCAAACTTTGTAAACATGTTGAACTAGCATACAATTGAATCATCGGCTTTCTAGAAAAGTTGATAATGGAGCGGCTAGAGAAGTTGCGCTATTACATAATAAAAAAAATTAGAAGGGTGCAAAAGTGTTAGGTTTAGGGAAATGTGGCATAATGAAGGTGACTGATATCAAGGAATGGGAGAAGACAGGAAGAGAGAACGACAAACAGGGACACTGCAATATATATGAAGGAGATTGTGTCTGTGTGTGAGCGCGCGTGCGTGAGTATCTTCTTTGTGCATTCGAAAACTGAGTTGCCGATTTTGACGTATGGGGTATCAAAAGATTCAGCAATCTTACGTCTACGAAGTAAAGTTTATTTTCATTTACATATTCGCATTACAAAAATTTTACATTATAATCATTTCTATAAGTCAGCTATCGTAAGCATTTTATACCACGTCGGCAATGACGACGACGATATATTTTCTATAAGAGTGTGTACCTTCAAAGACATGCATTTCTCTATCTGTTCTGAGGAAATACAGTCACACTCACTCTCTCCCTCTCTCTCACATGCACAGGCACACGCATAAATATATACAAAAAAGATGTATACATATGTATTTATGTATGTGTGTATATGAAAGATGTGTGTATATGAAAGATGTGTGTGTATAAAATAGAGAGAGACCGAGTGAATGCCACTGACACATATATGACAACGCACGCCTTCATTCATTAGCTTTACAAAAATTTAATATTATAGTCTTTCTATAATTCAGCTATCCTAAACGACATCTTATGCCAAGACGACGACGACGTCACATTTTCTATATGAGTGTGTGCTTGAAAAGACATCCATTCCTCTATATGTTATGGGGAAATACAGTCACTCTCATTCTCTATCACATACACAAACACACATACAAACAAAAAGATGTATGCATGTGTATTTATGTACGTCTATATG
>NC_142928.1:93924827-93932327 GCF_046866305.1 Octopus bimaculoides
CACAAAAAATATATACATGCATATATATAATATATATATATATATATATATATATATATGTACATTTATATATATATATATATATATATATATATATATATATATATATATATATATGTATATATACATTTATATATATAAATATCCATGCATATATCTAATATATATAAATATATATATATATAGCCCTCCCATCAACAGACACACCACATCCCATCAAACTGCATAATCCTTCTCTTGATGAGCCCTAAGATTACTTAAGACTAGCTGCAGACTCACAGGCTTTAAAACACAAATAACAAATAATTATTCAAGTTTCATTTACATCGTTGCCCTTTGAAATCTGAGTCTGAAGGAATGTTTTTTGTGACTTAGCATATATCTTGTAAGTCTAGACGTTGTCTTATAAGTTTTCTGACATTTGACAGAATTTGTAAGACGCGGCTGGTGTTTAAGATTATTAACTACTTTCTGTTTCAGCCAAAGAGCCACACAGTGGGACTGAGCCCCGAACTATGAGGTTGAGAAACAAGCTTCTTACCACACAGCCACACCTGCATAAATATAAATATATATATATATATATATATATATATATATATATATATATATATTGTTATGATCTGGTGGCCATAACCCGAATTTACAAAATCAACGAGGATAGGGTGAAACCCAACACATCAACCACTATGAAATTTTTCTAAAATATCAGTAACAATAGTCAGCACAAAAAAAAAAAAACAGTCTACATACAAACGAATATGTATACGAACAAAAAAGCAAATGCTACACCAGATGTGCAGTCAAAATATTTACAAAGGTAACATATATATACAGTTCAGAATTCGGACTTCGAATCCCGTTTTTTTGGTTTCACCAAAATTGGCCACACAAATTTGATTTTTCAAAAATATGCCTTCCAAAAATTTGGATTTCATAAAATCTGGATTTCCATTTTATTACAAATTCAGTTTTCGAACCTCGGATTTCGTAAAGTGGATTTCAAACCGTGGAATGTCATAAAATCTGTCTTCTTTATGTGTTCAATCTTGCGTTTCGAATTTTGGACCCAGATGTGACACAGAAATTATTTTAAATCTGACAAAATTTCTGGCGAATTCCTGGAGCATAAAATAATTCCATAAAAGCCTAAAACAAAGTACATAAACTAAACAGGCAAGGACCCCAGGGTTTCACTGGTGCTTAATTCATCGACCCCGAAATGATGAAAGGCAAAGTCGACCTCAGCAGAATTTGAACTCAGAACGTAAAGACAGACGAGATACTGCTAAGCATTCTTTTCAATTAAAGGCACAAGGCCTGAAATTTTGAGGGTGGGGGTCAGTCGATTCGATCGACTCCAGTATGAAGCTAGTACTTAATTTATCGACCCCGAAAGGATGAAAGGCAAAGTCGACCTCGGCGGAATTTGAACTCAGAACGTAAAGACAAACGAAATACCGCTAAGCATTTCGCCCGGCCTGCTAACGTTTCTTATTTCTTTACTGCCCATAGGGGGATACAGACAGAGCGGACAAACAAGGACACACAAACGGATTAAGTCGATTATATCGACCCCAGTGCCTAGCTGGTACTTATTTAATCGACCCCGAAAGGATGAAAGGCAAAGTCGACCTCGGCAGAATTTGAACTCAGAACGTAAAGACAAACGAAATAACGCTAAGCATTTCGCCCCGCGTTCTAAGGTTTTTGCCAGCTCTCCACCATAAAATGACACGAGAATATCATCAAATTTACACAAAACTATTTGATTGAATATTCTTCCTCTTTTTCTTTTCCTTTTTTCTCTCCCTTTTTCTCGCTATCTTTTCCTGCTTTTTTTTTCTCTTCGCCAGCTATAAAATTGAAACTTAAAGACTGATGATATCATTCCATCAATGTGTGGACGCTGATTGCTCGCCTTCATACTTTAGATCTGAATTTCTATAATTTTGAATTTTTTATAATTTTTTTATTTTTATTTTGAACTCGACAAAGACAAGCTTGCTGTCGAAATATCATTCAACCAATAAAATATCTATTGCAATCGCATCGCGCTCTTTGTCATGTCTGTTTACCTTTGTGAAGAGTTACGTCAATCATTTTCAAAAGAAAAAAAATAATAATAATAATAATAATAATAGTAATAATAATAATAATAATAATAATAATAATAATAATAATAATAATAATAATAATAATAATAATAATAAAACACGGGAATCTGAGGGACAACAACCACCCTTACCACTACCCCACCCCTGCTACTATTGCTGTTGCTGCAACCACTGCTGCTACTACACATAAAAGCAATATTGTCAGTTATATATGTGATGTTAGTAATAATAATAATAACAATAATAATAATAATAATAATAATAATAATAATAATAATAATAATAATAATAATAATAATGAAAGGAACCGGGTAGAGCTTCCTCTTCTCCATGGGCTGATTAATAATAATCTAGTAATGGTGTCACAATAAAAATCACTGGTAACTGCGCAACCTGATAATCGCTACCTCTATTGAGTGACAATGAAAAAACAAAATATTGTGAATAACGATGGTAATGAAACTGAAGCCATTGATGGTGACAGTGTTACACCCGGTAGGCTCGGAGGTTTTGATCCGGCTGCAGCCTATCGATATCCAGAAAGGGACTACCACACACGGCGAAGATGGAGCAAACAAATTTATGCGGTGGTCATGGAGTGTTACTATCTGAGCTGCCCGGTGGATGAAAATGGTGCTCAAATTAGGGGTTACCGACAACGTATGCATGGTCATTGGAGAGAAAAGTGATTGTTTCAACTCACGGAACACACGGAACAGAGACTATGTGATCAAGCTAGAGAAATAAGAAAAAAAGATGTTGGATCATAGAAGTACGGCTCGAAGCTATCAAAAGACGCGTCATGGAAAATAGCAGCAGAGATTACAATGAAAACACAGTTCTTACTAATAAGAGTAATCCCAGAGCACAGGAAAGGCGCAATGGTAGTTTACTTTATGAAAGACATATAGATGATCTAAAAGAAGACAATAAAACTAATGGTGACATGACAGATGAACAGAAGGCAATCTACGACAGAATAAAGGTAAGACTACAGGCAGCAAGTATTGTTGTAGCAGGAAACGTGGTTGTTGATGTCAAGAAAAAGAAACATAATGGGAGTGACAAAAGAAAAGATCCTTGGTGGAAAAGTAGAATCCACGCAGGGTTAGACATGCTCTCGAAAGAAATCTCTGTGTTAGACCGAAAAGAGAAAGGGGAGCTTAAAAAGTGAACAAAAATACTTTGCGCTGAAAAGGAAGTATAATATTGAAAGAAAGGCCTGAAAGTAGTAGTGGAGGAACTGAAACAGGGCCTCGTTGCAAAGAAAGCAAAGATGGTAAGATAGGACCAAAGAATGAAGGGTTACCACCAGAATAGGTTATTCAGAGTAGATCAGAAGAGATTCTATAAAGAAACAAATGAAGAGTGTACAGATGAAAAGTTGATACCAGTTAACATTGAAAGTCAAAGATTTTGGAGTGACATCTGGAGCAAAGATAAGGAGTACAAGAAGGATGCTGAATGGTTGCAAGAACTTAAACAAACAGTAGTCTGTCCAAAACAGGCAGAACTAGTAATTTCAGTTAGGGAAGTGAAGGAAATCAGCAAAAAAATTGCAACTGGAAGGCCCCTGAACCAGATGGAGTTCAAGGCTACTGGATCAAAAGATTTGGTGAATGTGATGCACGAATAGCTGCGCAACTCAACATTTTGTTAAATGCCGATCAAGAAACACCAGAGTGGTTGACATCGGATAGGACAATGCTGTGCCTGAAAAACATCGAAAAAGACAATACGGTAGGCAATAACAGACGGCTGATATCCTGTCTGCCACTGGTGTGGAAGTTACTGACTGGAATACTCGCAGAATCAATGTACGAACATGTGGAAAAAATGGAGTCCTGCCACATGATCAGAAGGGTTGCAAGCGTAAGTGCAGAGGTAACATAGATTAACACCTGATAGACAAAACTGTACTTAGAGACTGCAACAGGAGGAAAAGTAACTTAGCCATGCCATGGATCAACTATCGTAAGGCGTACGATATGATCCCGCATTCTTGGATTACGGAGTGTATGAACGTATTTGGTATTGCATCGAATGTTGAGCGATTGCTTGGAAAAAGTATGGTGATTTAGAGGACTGACCTGACAACATATGGAAGAAGTTTAGGGACAGTAGAAATTAGGAAGGGCATCTTCCAAGGGGACGGCTTGTCCCCACTGATCTTTGTAATGTGATTGATACCACTAACACAGATTCTAAGGAAAGCAAAAGCTGGGTATGTATTCAAAAGTCGCAAACAAAAAGTCAGCCATTTGTTATTCATGGATGACCTCAAACGTTATGGTAAAGATGAAGACCAAGTCAATTCCTTCGTTGATACAGTGTATACCTTCAATGCTGATATCAGAATTGAGTTCGGACTGAGAAAGTGTGGTGTGTTACACTTAAACAGAGGCAAAATCAAATGTATGGACAGGCTAACGATACCATCGGAGACGGTTATGAAGCAGATAGAAGAGACGGGCCATAAGTACTTGGGGATTTTGGAAATGGTTAAATTGATGGAGAAAGAAATGAGAGAAAAATTTAAAGTGGAGTACTTGCGCGCACTGAGACTGAAACTTAAGTCGAAATTAAATGGTCGGAATACGATGGAAGTTATCAAAACCTGGGCGGTTTAACTCCTTAGAGCAGGAGTAATCGCATGGACAAGAAACGAACTAAACAACTTCGACAGAAAGACAGAAAGAATAGGAAGCCGGACATAGTCTTAATTGAGAAACAAAAGGAACTAGATGTGGGTCATTCTACCCAACAGACAGACAGATTGTATGCACCAAGAAAAAGATGGGGAAGATGACTGATTGGATGCGAACACAGCATTAGAGCAGAAGAAAACAACATAGCATGGTATGAAAATAATGCATGCCACAGAACTGCTATTATTAGAAGTAGGAACGTCAAGCTTGTGTAGGATGAAAGATTGCAACGATAAAGCACTGTGCAAGAAATTGAAAACGAATGAAACTGCAAGTAGGTGGGTAAAGGAATGAGTGCATGGTCAATTTCATAGGGATGTTGAAGATAAGACAGATAAAGAAAAAAGATGGCTAAGAGTGATTTAAAACCGGAAACGGAGGCTCTAATCTGTGCTGCCCAAGAGCAAGCACTAAGAACAAACTACATAAAATACAAAATATACAACACAGCAGAAAGTGATGAGTGCAGAATCTGTGGCGAAAACGTATGGCATATTACCAGCCAATGTACGCCATTATCCCAGAAGGAATATAAGAGACGCCGCGACATTATATCCAGGCGTGTCCATTGGACACTCTGCAACAAGTATGGACTTGACAGAGCAAAATCTTGGTACGACCACAAACCTGAAGGCATCGTCGAAAATAGAAATGCAAAGATCCTATGTGATTTTATGATTCAGTACGGCCATGAGATAAAGAATAGGAAGCCGGACATAGTCCTAATTGAGAAACAAAAGGAACTATGCTGGGTCATAGATATAGCATGCCTAGCTGACAACAATGTATGCGATAACGAAGAAAGAAAAGTTAAGATATGACAGGTTGTGGTCGATGAAAAAGTTAGCCCTGGGAACAATGAGCAAAAATCTTGAGAAGTACGTGGAACAAATAGGGGCTGCAGTAAGTTTGGATCTCTTGCAGAAGCAGCGCTGCTTGGAATCGCTCGAATAGTCCGGAAGGTGCTCGAAAAATAAGAGGTGTTACGTTAGTTCACTGGTAGTGAACAGCTGACACTGTAGAACATCTCCAGAATTAGAAGCTGTGCAAAGGCAATAATGATAATAATAATAATAATAATAGTGCTCTATTACTGCATCAAAGCCGTTATTCCGTATTTTGGCAAATGAGATAGATAAGATTAGCAAAGAAAGTTACACCTTCATGCATAATTTTAGCAAACACAAATCCATATCTGACAGAATTCCTTTCGTGATTAAGCGGCACCGAAATTTCGGTGGTATTTCAAAATTGTTGCATGAATGTTACCAGCATGTTTTGGAAAAATATCCTCATTTCAAACAGATATTTCTTCGGCCGCCTATTACACCCTTTAGATGGAATAAAAATATAAGAGAACTATTGACCTCTATTTCTGACGCCTACAAAAATAACATTGGAGTATCTGCACGCTGTACCTTGAAAAACAGCCGCAAGAGAAGTAAGCCCATTTCATTGTGCGACAGCTCTATCAGAAATCATAACAGAAATATTATGATTTATACAGAAGATGGGACACGTAGAGATTCCCAATTGTTGTAGGCGGCAGAATACACGGAACACAACTTTATTTATGTTGGCTGTACAACAGAACAATTAAACAAATGGTTTAATGGGCACATATATGACGTCAGGCACAATAACAATACTTAGACAGAACTTGCCGAACATTTAATTTCAAACGGCTGCAATTTTGAAAAAGACTTGAATATGCATATTCTCAGAAAATATTCTGAATCTGCTTCCCTTTCAAAACTCCAAATGTATGAGGAGAAATATGTTTGCGCGTTATTAACACCACACCCTGAAGGAATGAATAAAATTACAGGAGAATATTCTCAAAGTTACATAAAACTGTTTGATTGAATATTCTTCTTTCTTTTCCTTTCCTTTTTTATCGCTTTTTCATTTCGCCAGTTATAAAACTGAATTTTCATCACTTTTTTATTTTGAACTCGACAAACACAGTCTTACTCTCTAAATAGCGTTCAACCAATAGAACATCTAGTGCGATGGCATCGCGCTCTTCGTCTTGTCAACTACTACTACTATTATTATTGTTGTTGTTGCTGCTTTTGTTACAAATTTTGGCCACAAGGATGGAGTGTTTCTATGTTTCTATCCGTTTCTTCCAAGTTTCTTCTATCGCTCCAATTCACTAAACCTTATTGATTCTATTGTAATCGCACTTTTCAAGGCTACTGTTAATATGATTTTAATTTGCTCATTTGGGCTCGGAAAGCTTGGATTACCAGAAGCAGGGTCTCTGCCTACTCAGTCTATCTATGTTGACGATACACATTACAAATGTGTGGCTTGTTTTGAGACAATTTTAAATTGTGAACAACCCAATCTGTTCATATTCTACTAGTCGAATAATTACTCTATGTAGATAAAAATATTGTTGATCTGGGAAATCCAGTCAGACAGTTGGAAACTGTGTCAGAGTTTTACATAATATTCTGCTTTCAGGTGACCCTACACAATAAAGACACATCTAAGATGGCGTTCTGATAGCTTAGTAACAGTAAAGAGTGGCGCATTCCGAGGTAACTCTTCAGACACCTGAAGAAATACGGCTGTCTATCTCTTTCAAGAGCATAAATTACTCATCTAAACGCATTCGCTTAATTAATGTTTACATATAGGACCAAACTTTTCCTTGGGAACGGGAC
>NC_142928.1:93937327-93964827 GCF_046866305.1 Octopus bimaculoides
TATATAAATGAAATATACATGTGAAATAGAAACTCCTTAATATTTTGTATTTGCGTTTCCTTGTTGATTTAGATTGTTTAGAGATTCTGCTCTCTGCAAGCAGTTCTTTTTATTTAACATACTTCGTAACTCTTTTGGCTTTCTAGAATGATGCTTCAAGCGAAAAATCACTAAAATACATCCAACACTACACTAACCAGAACAATCAACACAGCTCCATTAACTGCAATGTGTTTTTCATATTTGTTTAGCTGGTTTGAATCATTCTATTTCAATATATAGTTGAAATGCCATATGTACTTTATACCGTTCTGTCTGGCGAAATGCTTATGATGCTTATATTTATGTTTCATGTTCTGCATGTGAATCACAGTGTTCTCTGAACGGTGTCAGTATTGATTATAATTAACAGAATTTGGCATTCATGCGATATGGCAGGGCTTGTTTATAATCTTCATCTGGCGTTGTTTTCATTGGCCCTAAATTACTGCTGTGTTACAACGGATGATCCACAATCTACAATTAATGTATGGCTGTGCTCTTAGAATGTTGCATGGATCCAATTGCCTCAGGTGATTCATTGCCTATCTTATTTACTTGTTTAACAATAATTAACACAATTCTTACTCATTTAAGTATAAATCCCTCGCGATTCTGTACTTGATAATACTAATTTCCTCCTTTTTCTTAATGACATTCCTGATCATATTTTTAAACTCGCCATTTATACGAATGACACCCTGTTTACCCCTGCCATGACAAAATTAATTGCTTTGAGCAAGATGGCTTTTTTGAGGATGATCTTCGCACGGTGATGGAGGTGGGTAGTCGCTGGCTCATGAAGTTTAATGCTGGAAAGCTGAAGCTCTTATCAATTAATCATTATAGGTAGCCATTCCTTTCTTACATTGCTATAGGTGAAGTTCATCTTACCGAAAAATAATGTATCCAACTACTTGGAATGTATAAATCCAGTCTATTGTGATATCGGATAACCAGAAGGTTAATCTCTTTATCGTAGTTGCAAATTTCATACGCTTGAAAGTATTATGTATCTCTATAAGGCCATTTTTCAACTCTGCACTGACTATTGCTTTCATATTTAGACTATTGCCTCGTTTGATCAAATTCAGAATCGTGTTGTTAACATTGCGGCTCCGCTTACTTCTGCAAGATTAGGTTCTTTAGCTCCTCATCTTTTAACTTGGTGGTAGACTTTGGCTGACCGTCGATGTGTTGTGTTGTGTCTATGATCACAGTTATTAACTTTTTGGTCTAGTGGCCTCTGTCAAGAACTTAAACTTGTTACCTGCTTATCTTACCACGTGCATCGTTTCTCTGTTGAGCTTGCTGTTTGTCATAAATCTTTTTATACTAATACCTTCATTTGGGTGCTGATCTTTGGGAGTCAATATTATCGAAATCTTTTGAATTTATAGACCTTTCCTTATTTAACGTTCCTTAAGCTACAGTGGCCTCAGGCATTATTTGAGAGAAAATCGTAGAAAAAAAGGCCTACCCGATTACTCATAATGCATCTCACAGGCGAGGTGTACATTATGCACATTTTAGAAATATATAGCAAAATATTATAGGTATGAAAACACGACAGAATAATGATTATATTATAGAGAGAGAGATTGAAGATTGCATGTTGGTTCAATGATGATTTCTATTCGAATGTGACTAGACTAGATAGATAGATAGATAGATAGATAGATAGATAGATAGATAGATAGATAGATAGATAGATAGATAGATAGATTCCGCTATATCCGCTACATCCCTCTGCAATTCTCTCTCTATATACAGTGATTGGACAAAATAATGGAAACACCTAGCATCATAGCATCATAATTTTGAAATATGTATAAAACCGTCAAAAGCTTGTTTATTTTTGTGTTTTTTTTTAATTATTAGTGTTGCTTAATACTTTTTGCTAAAATTGCTGTTTCTTTTCAGATATCACCAGAAAAAGGTAATGAAAATTCATTAAAATGACAGATCTATCAGATTTTCAAAGAAACCAAGTGTTGGTGCTCGTATGGCAGGCGCTAGCGTAACGAAAACAGCCGAAGTGTTTGGTGTATCAAGAGTACTGTTTCGAAAAGTAGTGACAGCCTTTGAGAAAGAAGGAAAAACCTCTTCGTCGAAACAAAACTCCGGAGGAAAACCCAAACTTTCAGATAAGGATCATCGGACTCCTACGCGAATTGTTAGAAACGATCAAAAAATTACAGCAGAGCTTAATGACCACCTCCACAAAAACAGTTCAGCGGGAGCTGCACAAATCCAGATTTCACGGGAGGGCTGCAATCAAAATACCACTACTTTCAAAAACAAACGTTGGAATGCGTTTAGAGCGGAATAAAAACCTACAGAATTGGTCCCTAGAGCAGTGGAAGAATGTTATTTTCTCGGACGAATCAACTTTTACCTTATTTCCAACTACCGGCCGTGTATACGTGTGGAGACAGCCAAAAGAAGCAGTTGATTCAGACTCCCTTCTTCCAACTGTTAAGCATGGAGGAGGACCTGTGATGGTCTTGCGGGTTATATCTTGGAAATCCGCCGACCCAATGCTTTCCCTTCATGGCAGAATTAATAGTCAAGACTATCTAAGTATTTTATCTGATTAAATTCATCCTACGGTAGCGGAACTGTTTCCGGAGGATGATAATGTACCAATTTACACAGCTAAAGTTTTTACTGAATGGAATGGTACGAGAAACATTCTAGTGAAGTTGAAGATCTTATGTGGCCACCACAGTGCACAGATCTCAATATTATCGAACATTTATGGTGCAGTTTAGAAAAACAAGTAAAGAATCAATATCTTCCACCATCATTACTACAAAAACTGGAGACTGTTTTAGCTGAAGAATGGACAAAAATTCCTCTGGAGCAATTTAAATTTTGTACGAGTCCATAACTCGTAGAATTCAAGATGTAATTAATCAAAGGCAGTCCTACCCCATATTAAAATAAATTTGTTTGGAATTTTAAGCTATTTCCACTATTTTGTCCAACCCCTGTATACGTATATCTTCTTCCATTCGAGTTTTTACCTCTCCTGGTGTAAGGGCACCACACGGACAAACCTGACAGATCGTAGGGACAAAGAGAAAACATTATATTTTAATGCAAAACGTAGATATTTCAGTATATAACAAAAATAGTTAAATAACTTCTGATATTCTTTAGTAACGATGTACATAATATACAGAACCTGCACTTTTATACACATTGAAGGACGGAGCAATCATTGATTCTAGGGTTAAAAATGCATCAAGCCATAGATTCTATCTATTTCTACTATTTTCTAATGTATGTTATATTAATTATTTAATTAATTCTAGTACGCTACACATTCAACATTCCCCGTGATGGTTTTAACATTGATGACTGAACTAAATTAAAGAACAAAATAAATCACAAACTACTCCAACTCAGCCAGTAAAATTAAGAATAAATAAGAAAACACAGATTTATTTTCGTAACATTTAGCTAGGCTTTAAGCATCATTCTAGAAAGCCATAAGGGTTACGATGTAGGTTAAATGAAAACAACTTCTTCCAATGCAGAAAATCTGTAATTAATTGAAAGCAACATGGAAACGCAATTATATAATATTAAGGATTTTTATTTTGCATATACGCTTCATTTATATTTTGTTTCACGTGTTGATTTTTACATTGTTGCCAACTACCATTTATCAATGCAATATTGACCTAAATTGTTGTATTCTTATTGTTGTGTTTGCTTCTTTCTAGCTACATTTTCTAATAAGACATATGCTAGATGTTATCGAACAAAAAAACATTCGTGAGAATTGTGGTTTCATAATAATATAACAAAGAAAAAACTTAGATGTCATCATTTGCAGGTTGATTCTGCATCTATCAGGCATGGGCTTGTAGTTTTTATGTGTTTTAATTTGATCAAAATTTTGTTATGAATATATTGCAAATGAAATTAATCCATTGAGTGGAATGTGCCAAATGCACTTTCATTTGATGAAAATGATACACGTATATTAATTTGTAACATATCGTTGATTGGTACGCACATGCATACACGTTTGTATATAGGCGTGTGTACGTGAATCAATGTGTGTGTATGTGCGTGTGTATGTATGAGTGGTGTGTGTGTGTGTGTGTGTGTGCTTGTGTGTGTGGGGGTGTTTGCATGTTTAAGATCACAATCACATGTCTGTTCAGTACGAGCTTACCAATGAACTAGAATGAACTGATATGAAAGTGAAAAAATGAGACGCGCAGACACCCACACATAAATTTAAATACACAATATATGTGTGTAAACATATTTACATAAGTGTGATATCCACCTGTGCATCGTACTTAACGCATGTATACAACTGTCCATAGACCAGTTAGTGCATCATTTGTTTGGAGATAACATCCGTTACGGATGTTCTGTGTTATAAACACAATACGCTACAGCGACTGACCAGAACATCAGATAAATTTCGGCCTTTTAGAATCGTTTAAATGGCGACTCCTCGATGTGAACTACCTGATCGTGCGAGAATTCATTGTGTCAGATATAGGATAACTTGAATGAAACATTCACTGCCAACCGAAATAAATATCGCGTATTGGAAATTGAAGGGTATTCAATTGAAGTAGACACTTGCGTTTCATACATAGTGTATACATACTCTCGATAGATCAGCATGTGTCTAGGTGCGAATACGAGCCATTCAAAAAGTTCCAGAAGGCCAAAATGCATCTGACGTCCTCACTGACATTTGTTGGAAAGAATTTTTCGTCTGACTCTGACAATTATTGTATTCCTAATACAGCATGTCACTTATATTAGGACAAAACACAAGGCAATTCGCCTATCAACAGTGCATATACATTAAGTACGATACATAGATGGTTATTTTTAATTTAATACTTTCTCAATTGCGTATACTCGATATATAATTCTATATACATAAATAAATATACATGTATTCGTGTATTTATGGTTTACCTAACATCGAAAACTTCACTTCTTGGCGTCTTTAGTCCCATTGTGTGTGTCAATCTGGGTCTTGGGAATAACGAAGTATTTCACTCTCCAGATCTATGCACAATCACTTTCTTCCAGAAAAACAAAGAGAAAAAAAAACAGAACAGTAGAAAAGACTAGAATACACCGTAGTACGGGACTGGTATCTGATCGCTATTCAGACGCCAATTTTGATGGTAAAGTTATAAGATATGACATTCATACCGGCAAAAATAATGCAACACTCAAAAAAAAAAAAAAACTCAGGAGATATGGCATCACTTCAAATACAAAACAACCCCAGTGGTTACCAATTTCATTCAAGCTGTGCCAAATGGCTTGAGAAAATGAAGAACAACAGATAAATTTTAATTCACAACATAGACAGAAAGTAAAAATATTTTATCAACCATGAAATACACAATACTAATTAAATATATTTGTGTGTGTACATACATATATATATATATACACATACACACACACACACGCATCTACACACACATATATATATACATACACATAGTTATATATGTGTGTGTGTGTGTGTGTGTATGTGTGTGTGTATAACCATATGTATACACAAACATACTTGAGTACGTTAGTGAACAGATGCGCTCTAGGGCTAGGGAGTTCAGCACACAATAATACTGTCACGAGTTCAACTTCGAATACCGCGTTCTCTCCTTCACCAAGACGTTTCCCTTCTCCAGCTGCTCCTGTTTAGTCACCTGAAAATGATTTACAACCGAATGCTATTGCAATTCTTTCTTGTTTTCTCTACCTCCCTTTCTGTCTCTCTTTCTCTCCCACCCGCTCTCTCTCTTTCTCTCACATATATTCCACATGCTATACTCTAGATGTATCACTTTATCAAACGGTGACAGCGTCACGCGGGTGTATATGCTTTCTCGCGACTTCATAGACGCGTAAATTTTACGAAGCCATACCCAAGATGAAATGTTTGATTTTGCTTCATTTCTTGCCACTCCCTCCACAGTGAATATTATGGAGCATAATAGCCTCTACTCGAGTATATTGCACGGAACACAAGCTTAAGAGATGCATAATTTCCTTGTTACCAGTCTCTATACGATACCGGATCTTAATACGGTTTTGTTCCTCATTGACTTTGACAAAGCGGCGCTGAATATCCTCATGATATTTTCACCAAACCTACTACCACTTTTTTCTGACGCTGTATCAGTTTTAGGAATTCGTGGCAGAGAAAACTTCAGGTGTTACAACTACATCCTTTATACAATGATACAAGCAATCTTTCAAATTCTGGCTCATAGCTACATTTGGTGAGGCAGACTATGAGGACCAGATTATGATCTCAGTAAGAGGAGATCACATGAGAGAGAATATGATAAGCCTTCCTCTTCACAGATCCTGACATTTTAAAAGAGAGCATTTGGACCGAAGTTTGACAAAGAGCCATTCGCGTTAAAGATGGAATTCGAGAAATCGGAGTTGCACCAGATACTAAATAATAGGCTGAAATCTAACACTGATAAATTTAGAGAACAGTGCAAAATTGATTTCTTGAAATATTTCTTCAAATATCTAAGATCACATCTGTTTCTGGTACAATATTTTCACTACTATTAATGAATTCTTTCGTTCATTAATAATTTAATTTTCGGGAAAAAAACCTCCGGTCGATAATGATTTTGTTCTTAACGTAAAAAGCTACATATTTTCATGCTGTCGACGACCTTCAATTTCTATAAAATAAATAATTTAATTAAATGGATCAGGTAACAAATATTCGCGGGTACACGCACGTACGCACACACACGCACACACTAAGACACACAAACACATAATACCTTGATAGCTAGCTATCTAGATAGAAAAATAGATGCCTACATACATACATACATACATACAGACAGACAGACAGACAGACAGACAGACATGCATATTTATATATAGAAGATACATACACATAAACATTTTAGAGAAAATAATTAATATATTCACATATAATATAGATTACGTTATAAGTAAAAGCTTCTAACCTCAATTAATTTTCCAATAAAGATGTTCTTGTAATAATGCAATGGCATTAGCTTTTTATCAATTCTATAGTTTATCATAAAGCAATTACAAGGAAAAAATACAACTACAAGGAAAAGTAAATTTGAGCCCATATGTCTATGCGAAGAAATGATTCTCTAGTTTCCCTCGATAAAATGCATATTCGATCAAAACACCATCGCTCACATATCTATCGATGAATCGACAAGGCAAACAAACATCTGTTGGGCAAATATACAGCAAGATATTTATGTGTGTGTATGCACACACACACACACACACACAAATATATATATATACATATATATATATATATATATATATATATATATATATATATATATATATATATATATATATATATATATATATATATATATATATATATATATATATATATATATATATATATGTAGGATGGTAGATTTTCTTATCGTGAACGACAAATGGAGATTCAGTAAAATAAAGCGTCAATCATGTTTTGCGGACTCGAATGTGACTCTTAAGGCCTACTGATGCTTTGCAAACCTTTTGGGAAATGTAACAAGTTGAGAACTCAGTTCGCTTGAATGCTTGTGGATCATTTACAATGTGTTTTCTTGAGTGGACGGCAAAACCAGCTCTGCTCCGTGAAACAAAACCACAAGGAGAGGTAAGGTTTCAATTTAGAGGAGACGTCGATTGACTCGATATCAGTTACTAAACCGTCTTGTTTACACCAGCTTCATAAATTGCGAAATAAATTAATATTTCAACCAGGAAAAAGAAGGTGGCTGTATTTCATATGATGTTTCCTGATTTTTAAAATGATAATAGCTCTTTCTACTAAAATTTTGAGGGAGGGACAGGTCGATTATATCGACGCAGATCGTAAATGGTACTTATTTTATCGATCCCTAAATGAGGAAAGGCAAAGTCGACCTCAGTGGTATTTGAACTCAGATCATAATAATAATAATAATAATAATAATTATTATTATTATTATTATTATTATTATTATTATTTTATGTTTGACTTTTGTTTTGCATTTGTACAAGTTGGATCCAAGTCTCACCCAGAGACCTCAAGAGACAACAAGTTAGAAGTTCATGTAGGTGTTATGCCTAGGGTACCATATATTTGGATTTGTACAGTTTTGTTCAAGTGAATGTTTAAGAAACCATAAGAAAATTATGTTTGCTTTAAAATTTGAGATCACATAGACAGTATTTTACGTAGGATATGGGCAGTTCCCATGAGCACTATCTTTTGGACTTCAGCCATTTTGGGGTTTCCTGGTATCTGAGCTAGGTAGTAATCAGCCCGTTTCGCTGTCATTCCCAGGGCACCTATGACAATAGGTATTGTTTTCGTCTTCAGATTCCACATTTTGCTAATTTCTATTTCAAGATCTTTATATTTGCTCAGTTTTTGGTAGGTCTTGACAGATACGTTTATATCAATTGGGACAGTCATATCAATGAGGAGGCATGATTTTTGTCTGAAGTCTTTCAGTATGATGTCTGGCCTATTTGCGTCTATCTTTCTGTCAGTTTGAATGGTGAAGTTCCAGAGGAGTGCAATGTGATCATTTTCAAGTACTGGGGGTGGTTTGTGTTCCCACCAGTTTTTATCATGGGGCAAGTCCAGGTTTTTGCATATTACCCAGTGAATATATTGTGCAGCTCTATCATGCCTGTTGAGATACTCTGTAGGCGCAAGCAGACTGCACATGGAGACAACATGATCGATGGTCTCATTTTGTTGTTGGCATATACGACATAATGGGGAGCTGCCGTTCTTTAATATGTTGGCCTGGTAGTTCTTTGTAGGTAGGCATTGATCTTGGGCTGCTATGATAAACCCCTCTGTTTCTGATTTCAATCCAGAGGCCATTAACCATTGGTGGGTAAGGGCTTTGTCAATATCTGCATTATTCGCTCTCTTTGGGTATTTGCCATTGAGAGGTTTTCCATGCCATTTTTCAGTCATAATAGCTAAGGCAGCAATTTTAGCACGGGTTTTCAAGCGCTTAGCTTTTTCTGTAGGTCTTTCTAGTTCGTCTAATTCTTGAATTTGTTGCAATTGGAATTCACTTAGATATTCCTTTGCCTGTTTTGTTACTGAGTAAGATGCTTTCTTGCTTTCATATTTTAAGACAAGTTTTAGCATCCAGTCCTCAGAGTTTTTCATATAGGTGTCTAGGCCAATTGTGGCTACCTTCATTGATAATGCCAGCTGTAGTAGTCCTCGACCTCCCTCTTTTCTTGGCAGATAAAGACGTTCTATATCTGCCTTAGGGTGGTGCATTCTATGCATTGTCAACAGTTTTCGTATTTTTCTGTCAACATTACATATTTCAGTAATTGACCAGTTAACGATGTTGAAACTGTAAGTCACGACTGGTATGGCTAGAGCATTGATCGCTTCGATCCTGTTTCTCGCGTTCAGCTCTGTCTTCAGTATTGCTCTCACCCTGCGATAACATTCTCTTCTGATCCTTTCCCTCATCACTGAGTGCTTGATATTGTCCCCTTCAATTACCCCTAGGTATTTGTAGCTCTCCGCTGGTTCTAACTCTTTTATGACATTTTGCTGGTCAAGGTTCACATTAGATGTATTTGTCATTTTTCCTTTGATAAAGATAGCTTTTGCACATTTATCAAGGCCAAATTGCATCCTGATGTCATCACTGAATTGTTTAACAATCGCTAGTAGGCCTTTGAGTTGTTGGTCATTTTTTGCAAAGAGCTTTAAATCATCCATGTAAATGAGATGATTTATATTTTTATCAAATATTTTATAACCATACTGTGCATCATTGAGCAATTTTGAGAGCGGTATTAGGGCTAGACAGAAGAGGAGTGGTGATAGTGAGTCACCCTGGAAAATGCCACATGAAATTCTTACATCTCCAGCATTTAGAGATTCATTGTCATTGTTCAACATCAGTGTGGTTCTCCATGATCTCATACTTACAGATAAAAAGTTTCGCAGAGTAGGAGCTATTTTATACATTTCCAGACATTTCCTAATCCAGCTATGTGGTAGGCTATCAAAGGCCTTTTTATAGTCTATCCAGGCTATTGACAAGTTTTTGTGTCGCTTGTGACAATCTTCTAAGATCATCTTATTGATGAGTAGCTGATCTTTACAGCCATAAGATCCACGTTTACATCCCTTTTGCTCATTAGGGAATATGCTACTTTCTATTAAAAAACTATAGGTGTACTCGGTTAGGACAGATGTTAGCGTCTTATACATTGTTGTTAAGCAGGTTATGGGGCGATAATTTTTTGGTTCGTTTGTTTCCTCATTTTTTGGAAGCAGGAATGTTAAACCATTAACTAGCCAAGAGGGCATCAAACTAGGATTTTGCAAAACATCGTTGTAAAGTTTTGTTAGCAGTTCATGGCTTTCTGGGAAGGCATTCAACCAGAAGTTAGGAATTTTATCCTTTCCTGGAGACTTCCATTTGCTTGACCTCCTGAGAGCAGATCTTATATCTTCTACCCTGACCCCCTCCCACTTTTGCTCCTCTAAGGAGTCTAGGTCTGTAGCTATTCTATCAATCCAAGGGGCCTTTTCATTGTGTGTTTTATCTTCTGCCCAGATTTTATTCCAAAATTCTTGCACTTCTTCTTTTGATGGGACAGACTTTATTGTTACTGGTGTTTTCCCTATCTTCCTGTAGAAATTTTTGGGGTTATTTTTGAACATGTTATTATCTCGGAAGAATTTAACACGCTTTTCATACCTTGCTATGCGGGCAGCTTTAGCACATACCTTTTGCTTGATGGTTTCTATGGTGGCATCAATGTCAACTATGGTTTTCATGTTATATTTTTTCTTTAGTTTTTGGGTCTTTGTAGGTTTGATACTCTTGTCAAATTTAAGGTTTTTCAAACATTCTATGTCAGATCTAAGCAGCTTAATTTGGTGTTGAATGCGTTCTTGCCAAGAAGGCTTTTTGTGGGAGTGTTGTCTTTTTCTAATCTTTTCACCACATAGAATCGTTGAGATTCTTGCGGATGCATAGTACAGGTGGTTGAGATCTGTAATATCAACATCATTAGCTGAAATTATATCCTTAAGTGCAAGGCGGATTTTACCAATTATTTTCAGGTTTTGGTTAGAATTGCGAATTTTGGGGAGAGTGTCGCGTTCATTCATACTAGTTTCTTTAATTTTCAGCCATTCAATCATGATTTGATTTTTTAGATCATGTAGTTCTGTTGCGTCGATTTCTGTATGACTTCCTTCATCTATTTGATTTTCGATTTTTGATTTTCGATTTTATTATTATTATTATTATTATTATTATTATTATTATTATTATTATTATTATATTGCTTACAAATTTTGGTACAATGCAAGAAAATTCGGAGGATGTGTTTAGTCGGTTAGCTCGAAACTAGCGTTCAACTGGTACTATTTAGACTCTGAAAGGAAGAAAGTCATCTGCAAAATTTGAACTCAGATCTAAAGGCGGACGATATGCTGCAAGCGTTTTATTAATTTCAAATTTCGGCACAAGACCAGCTATTTCGGGTCAGGACGTACGTCGATAACATCGACCCCAGCAATTAACTGGTACTTATTTTATTGACCCGAAAAGGATTAAAGGAAAAATCGACCTTCGCGGAGTTTGAACTTCGGAAGTTATGGCGGACGAAATGCCGTTAAGCATATTGCCGGGTGTGTTAATGATTGTTCCGGCTCGCCAATTTAAATAATGATGTGGCACAGAAAGAATACAAGGAAAACATGTGACAGCCAAAGGAGAAGAATCCACTGGGAATTATGTAGAAAGCAATAATTTAGACATACTGACAAGCGGTATGAACATGAACTTAGTAAAGTGTTAGAAAGAAGGAAGTATAAGATGTGGGATTTTAACATTCACGCTGACAGAGTAACAGAATGATGCTGAAGATAAGACAGAAAGAGAAAAAAGATGGCTGTGGATGACTAAAAGTGATTTACAACCGGAAACGGAGGCTCTAATCTGTGCTGCCCAAGAGCAAGCACTAAGAACAAACTACATAAAATACACAATAGACAACACATCACAAAGTGATAAGTGCAGAATCTGTGGACAAAACGGTCAAGCCATATGGTATGTTACTAGCCAATGTACGCCACTAGCTCAGAAGGAATATAAGAGACGCCACGACATTATAGCCAGGCTTGTCCATTGGACACTCTGCAACAAGTATGGACTTGACAGAGCAAAATGTTGGCATGACCACAAACCTGAAGGCATCGTCGAAAATAGAAATGCAAAGATCCTATGGGATTTTATGATTCAGTGCGACCATGAGATAAATAATAGGAAGCCGGACATAGTCCTAATTGAGAAAGAACGCAAACTATGCTGGATCATAGATACAGCATGCCCAGCTGACAACAATATATGCGATAAAGAAGAAAAAAAAGTTGAGAGATATGACAGGTTGGCAATTGGGAAGTTTAGCAGTTGTGGTCGATGAAAAAAGTAGCAGTAGGACCAATAATTGTCGGAGCCCTGGGAACAATGAGCAAAAATATTGAGAAGTGCGTGGAACAAATAGGGGCTGCAATAAGGGTGGAAAACAGCACTGCTTGGAACCGCTCGAATAGTCCGAAGGGTGCTTGAACGTAGCAAGAGCGTGACCAGTCTCGTCAAAAGTAGGGCGAAAAAGAACGATATCTCTTTTCCTGGTCCTAGTCACGTGTTATGGAAGAGGACATCTTGAGAGAGGGAAAGAGCAGGTGAGAGAGAGAGAGAGAGACAGACAGACAGAGAGACAGAGAGAGAGAACGAAGGAGCAGGGGTAGAAAGAGAGAAGGAAAAGGTACAAGGGAGGCAAGCAAGGGCGGAAAAAGAGGGCAAGAATGGAGAAAGGGAGAGTAAGTTTAGGCGGTGGAAAGAGATAGGGTAAGAGTGGAGTTAAGAGTGGTACCAGAATATTTAAAGAATATTTTTTTTACAATAAACAAACGATGTGCATTTTCCAAACTAGCTAGGTATCTCAATGCTAAGCACCTTGTTCAACTGAATTTTGTTTATATTTTATATTTCAAATACACACACATATATAATATTGTGTAATAATATAATAACACTCACATATATAATATATATAATATTAAGAAAAAGGGGCGGTCAGAATTTTGAATAATTCTTTATTGACGCTTTCGTTCGTTTATCGATTTCGTCAAGACAAAATCAAAATGATAAAAACAAAACGATTCCTTGTTTATATATACGAATCGGATGATTTTTGCTTTCTTTAGAAGAGGAGAAAATGATAGTTTGTGCTTGGGTGGGGGAAGAAAAAAATAGAGGGGGAAAAACAAAAAAAAGCAAAGAGAGAGGTTTCAGGACAATCAAGAAATTGGAAGAAAAGTAAAGGGTAGGGAAAGGATAGATAGATAGATAAATAGATAGATAGATAGATAGATAGATAGATAGATAGATTGGGAGAGAGACAGACAGAGAGACGGAGCGGTTTCTTTTCAATTTGTGGTCAACCCATTGGAATTTCATAAAGCATTTGTGTGTATGTGTGAGTGTGTGTGTGTGTGCACGCATGTGAGTATGCGTGTGTGTGTGTACCTATTCTCATGTCAGAATCCTTGTATTTGTTCCGACCACCGCTTGACAACCGGTGTTCGTTCTATTACATCTTCTTAACGTTTCAGCAAAAATAAACACTACAATTAGTGCAAGGTTTCAAATATTAAGTACCTGGAGCGATTTTTTCGACTAAAGCATTCCAGGGCAGTGCTCCAGCATTGACGCAGTCCAGTGAGAGAAAGAAGTGTAAGATGAAAGATGAAAAATTATAGGGAAAAAAATGCTGATATCAATTTTAATTGTACAACGAAATATTATAAGCCAAAACCAAAATTCATGATTTTCTGAGAAGGATTCTCAATTGTCCTTAATTTATTACAATCGATACTGTCAACTACCGTTTAATACGACATCACAAAGGAGCAGAGAGTTTTCTAGTCACAGGTGGTATTTATTGACATACACGATCATATGTCTTCTCTGACAACGTTATTAGCGTGACTCATTTTAACAGATTTGAAAGAAAGAAATGAAACCTAAGTGAAATAAACTTCATCCAATTACGTACCTGATGTGTTTTATGTCATTTCATAGTGTGATTTACTATTTCATCTTCCTTATGTTGTCTAATTATCTTTAACTGAATTTTCTTTCCGCCGCTATATCTTGTTGTCACACTCGCACATGCATACATGTTTATATCTGTATGTGTGTGTGTGTGTGTGTGTGTGTGTGTGTGTGTGTGTGTGTGTGTGTGTGTGTGTGTGCGTGTGCATAGATAGATAGATAGAACGTAGATGACTATCCAACTATATATAGACACATAACGATACAATATGTTGCTCACTTGCTCTTGCTCCCTCCCCCCCCCTCCCTCTCTTTCTCTCTCTCTCTCTCTCTCTCTCTCTATATATATATATATATATATATATATATATATGTATATATATATATATATATATATATATATATATATATATATATATATATATATATATATATATATATAAAAATATATATATATATATATATATATATATATATACATATACATATATAGCATGGCCACAGCCTTAGGGCTGAAACGCATAACAGAATAACGATATATAAATACTGTTTTTATACGTGTGCGGGTGCGTTCGCAATTATATAATATATTTTGCTGTTAGCGAGATAATTGCCCTCCTGTCATTTGACATGGTTTCTCTCTGGTTACTGAAGGTATATTTTACGAACATGAAGCGTCAATTAAGCTGACGTGGCACATCCAATTTAACTTTGTTCCAAAGAAGAGCAGCATTCAGTAATTCGTTTAAGGTGTTATGAAGATAAATGAAGGATTCGAAATCCATACAAGGTCTTCAACAAAAATATTGAATCATAGCTATGTCATTGTGGACTGTACTGCTGCATATGGATAAAGATAAGATATGGTTATATATAAACGATAAAGATAAGATATGGTTATATATTTCCACTTTATCTACAAGGATCCAGGCACCCGACAAAGTTCCGCGCCGATGGTAATATTTGACGACAATATAACCTGATTTTATTGAATAGAAAAAATCACTCAGCAACTGACAAATTTGAATAGCTTGCTGACTTTGAGGTATCCTACCTGGATCCCACGATTTAGTTTCCCATGTGGTGCTTACACATGATAGAGAGATAATATGTAATTCGGAACCGTAGCATGTTACAAAAGGAATGCCGTGGTTGTTTGTGCATGAGATCTTATGCATACGTCCCCTACAAACATCCTCACACCAACGTCTATGGCGAAGATTTTGGTTTACAAGCCAGATCCTTTCAGTCTGATAGCTAATATATTATGTGTTCTAGTCTTGTAGATGTATGCTTCCTCCATTGTGCTTACATAACACACAATGTATTCTGCTCGGATCACTTCTTTTTGAGGGAAATAATCTGAGTACAACATCCGCTCTCATACATCTCTGGAAAATTTGGTCTGCGCTCCCAGTTAACATTTGTTGTGAGCTCCATCTAGTAGACAAGTTGGTGTAGTTGTTCCAGACCACAATTTTTCCCACCTGCTATGGAGGACACGCTCACACACATACACGCACACTAACAAACATATATATATATATATATATTCTTTTATTCTTTAGTCCGTTTAAGCCCTGCGTTTGCAGAGGAGCTGGAACACCACCGTGATTTTGTAATTCTATATATTATTCCTCTTTGGCTGATTTCTTCAGAGTGGCGTGTGTTCATATCGTGGATTTATTTCCCTTGGCTGTTAGCCCACTTGGAGGTATGAACGAGTTTGACATAGCAGACCGCATCTATACTTCATGCCGGGGTATCTATTTGTTTTCTGTAAGCTTTCTGTGGCTACGGAATTCAATTGACTCCTATTTGTTGCAAAGCTGGTACTTTCCAGTACCATAATGTTTTAAAACTTGTCTGTACGGTTCATGGTTTGGTTTGCCACTAATATTCTTATTTATTAATAATAATAAAATCCTCATATATTTATAAATTAATCACTTAGTTCGTTTCTGAATGTGCCTTGAGACTTCACACGAACACACAAGCATGGTTGAGGTGAGTGGTTTTAAACTAGGCTTTTTTTTTTTTTTTTTTTTTGCAGCAAACATAACTGAAGAAGGATAAATGTTTTTTAGCACAGAATCCAAAATCGATATTGTTATCTGCCATTTCTTTCTGGGCCTTCGCAAAGGTAGGAACTATAACTTTTATTCATCGATCGCTTTCACCATCTTTGTTTTCATTGAGCTTTCTGTGGCTTCCGAGTTCATCTGACTGCTATCTCTAGCAAAGCTGATACTTTCTAGTACCATAATATTTTCAAACTAACCAATACGGTTCATGCTTTGGATTACCACTAATATTATTATTTATTCATTATAATAATATCCTTATATATATATACTCGTATGTATATAGCGATGGTGAGAGAGAGTGACAGGAGAAAGATATCGGAAGAGAGGAATTGGTCGATAAAGCGAGACAGATGGAAAGCGATATATTAATGCTTCTGTATGTCTTGAATAATATATATACATATATATATATATATATATATATATATATAATACAGCCAAATAATACCCGGAGGATCATTCAGTAATGCTCAGCACATGATCAGTTATATAGTTTAGACGTTATAGATACGTATATATATATATATATATATATATATATATATATATATATATATATATATATATATATACATATATATATATAATATCTTTATTTGTCTGTGTATGTATGATTACGCGTGTAATATATAAACATATATGCATATATGTTTATGGGTATGTATTTATTTGCACGGCAAAGATATGCGAGTTGATGAGAAAGAAATCTATATTTTTGGTCACCTAGAATATTTCACGAACGATTGACATCTTGAAAACATAAACTAGAGAAGCATGCAACACTATATTGCATGCCTCATATACATACATTTATATACATGCCCCCCCACACACACACACTTACAGATAGATAGATAGATAGATAGATAGATAGATAGATAGATAGATAGATAGATAGATAGATAGATAGATAGATAGATAGATAGATAGACAGACAGGCATATATATATATATATACATATATACACATAAATATATAAATATATAAATATATATATATTTATATAACATTAAGGTGTCATACACATATATACATACATATATAAAGGCAAGTATGTATCTTTGTATCTGTATATATACACATTTCAAAGAATGGAGAATATAGACTAATACGTGCATTTACGTAATGTGTACATGATAACACAAATATACACACATGTGTTTGTTTGTAAGGGGAAAGGGAGTGCGTGTATGTACGTATGTTTCTGTGGGATGTTTAGAAAGTAAAAGTGTTTATGGCCAATACGAAACTTCAAAAGGGAGATTGAAGCATAATGAACAGTAACACTGATATATTCCACAAACTGCTACAAAACAACCATATATATATGTTTCGTAGGTGATTACATATTATTTTGCGCATTGACGTCAGCAGGCTTTCAAATCACACAATGTCACGTGTGTATATATATGTGTGTTTACGTACATATATATTTATGTATACTCACGCACGCTTGCACACAAGCAAGTACACACACATACACACACACACACACACACACACACACACACACACACACACACACAAATTTATATACACGCATATTGCATAAGTAATTTTACTGAAAATGATAGTCAGATTACCACAAATGATATTTGCTATATTTTTTATTATGAGAGATAATTTTTCGAAATAAATTATTGCCCTCCTTATGTACGTGCATGTGTTTGTGTCTGTTCATTTATACGTGTGTATACATATATGTATATATGAATACACACTGATGCGTGTTCATACTTATATGTATACATATATAAACAGCCATATATATGTATATATATATATATATATATATATATATATATATAAACACGCACACATATATATACACACATATATACATATACGTACATATATACATATTCATATAAATGTATGTATGCGTATACATATATATGTATATGTATGTATATATATATATATATATATATATATATATATATATATATATATATATATATATATATATATACATATATACATATACATCCGTATATATATATATATATACATATATATATATATATATATATATATATATATATATATATATATATATATATATATATATATATATATATATATATATATATATATATATATATATATATATATACCTATAAGTATGAATGTATGTATATAAAAAGTCATGATTACTTAGACACATACGTTTTTAAATTTGCACTACTACGTATATGTGTGTTCGAACGCTTTCGTGTTCATATAGCTGAACGAAGAATGCAAATTTCTTTTTATAGTGTTATAACTTTGTTTCCAATTATACTGTATTATATATCATTGCACGTATTGTATTCTTTGTACATTACAGTTCACAAACTGACATGCAAATTCGAAACATCATACGCATCTACAATTTAATATATTCCTAAAACGAATAAGCGAAAACAATAAATACTGAATAAATTATTCAAATACTTGCAAGTTATAATATTTGAAAGTTATAAGATATATAAGCAAGAAATTACGTAGCATTTCTCGCTGCAGAGCTTATATTTGGTTGAATATATCATAGCGTATATTAACTCAATGAGAGGACATGCTTTGAACGTTTCAATATAAATTTACGACACACGTAATGTGTCTCACTACATCTGTCAATCTTACATACTTATTTATATTATTTGCTTCAAAATTTCGCTTTCCAAACATGTCTTTGTTGTGTTTATTCTGTTTTCTTTGTTGCCGTAATTCCTACTGTAAGGGTCTTCGTTACTGATGATGATATTAGTACTGCTTCCAATCTTTTAGTATGTGCTGCAATAACTGTTGACGAGATTGCATTCAGTTGTGATATTTGTTGTTGTTTTAGATATCGTTTCCTTTCTCTGGGTGGTGATGATGTTGGGGTGTTAATGCTAGCGGATGCCTTCTTTCAGCTTTCATTTTCGTTATTGCTGTAGAAAGAAAACCGTTATATAGATAGATAGATAAATAGATAGATAGATAGATAGATAGATAGATAGATAGATAGATAGATAGATAGATAGATAGATAGATGCATGCATGCATGTATGAATAGATAGATGGATTGATGTGTATATGTATATTTGTGTGTGTGTGTGTGTGTGTGTGTGTGTGTGTGTGTGTGTGTGTGCGTTTGTGCATACAGACATAAATTGAGACAGACAAAATCCTCGAACTAAATGTCTAGGATTTTATTCTAGGGTCTCAGGTTTCACCTGAATCAAAATCTCCAACTTTATGCCAACAAAGTTTACATTCATTCAGTGAAAATATAGTTTTCTATTTTAATTTTCATATTTATAACTACGTAAAAATACATAGAATAAAAATGTTTTGTCCTCATGATGAAAACTTAAGGACGATTTAATTAAACAAAGATATAGATGTATATAAAACTTTGACACATTTCAACCTTTTTCCAGTATATTACATCCATATACACACATACACGCATGCACACACATATACATGGATATGTACAAGCATACATATATTCATACATACACGCATACATACATACATACATACATACATACATACATACATACACACATGCATTCATAAATAAGTACATAGAGAAGAAACATATAAACAGAGAATAAGCCTTTTTTATATAATTTACCATGGGCTATATGTTCAAGGTGTCAATATCCTAGGGGATAAAGGCATTAAGTTGAAAATTAAAGGTTCTTGGGCCCAATCAAATCTCGTATTATTTACACCTCCGAAAATATCTGAGGATAGTGTTGCAGAGGATTGGTGTACCTTACAATGTATTTGAACAGCATGCCAAAACTCGAACCCCTCAAGCCGAGTAAATATTTTAAAGGATAATTTAACACGCGCTACCCAGAGACGTGATTCCTGGGGAACTAATTTAAACACGATTCTTATATATGCGACTTTAAGGAAGAAATAGCATTTCATGAACAGATGCACACATGTATGTATAATTGCAGTATTAAAATCACTTGACACATATATATGATATTACATGCTTCGACTTAATTGCATTTGTAATTTAAAAAGCAATATGTACATATATATGATGGGCATTTATAAATACGTTAAATATAATTGCATTCCGGCTAAGAACAAAGCAGCTAGACATAAAGCTAGATAGTAAACACAAATATATTCCTAATGTTAAACACTAAATAGAGTAGATAAGTCTCTACTTGTAAAGAGGCGGGTGTATATTTTAATGTTGCTGAAGAGAGGAAATGATATTTTGATATTGTATCATAACTTTAGAGAAAAGCGTAGATTACAAAAATTATTGATACTTCCACTTTGAAGTTTATATTCCTTTGACAAAGATAATATTATTATTTTTGTATCAGAATTGTAAGTCAATTCACGTAAACAAAATATTCTTTGAACCTCTTTGGCCATTAAAATTTTATGATCAGGATTTTCGTCGCTATTTATGTATCTAATTCTGCAAATTGTAGCTTAGTGGCAGACATAACATTGAATGATATTGACAAAATATGCCAAAGGATAAATAATATAGAAAGCAAACAGGTACAAATGGTAATGATAGCTATGTATCTACTTATTTTGAATGTAACGTACACAAACACACGCACACACACAGACATACACACATATGCACACACACATATGCACACACATATGTATATATATGTATATTATATATATATATATATATATATATATATATATATATATATATATATATATATATATATATATATATATGTATGTATGTATGTATCTATGTATGTATGTATGTGTGTGTGTGTGTTTTTTTTTATGTACGCATGTGTGAGTAAAGATATATGTATACATATATATTTACGTGATTGTATATGTATACATATGTATATATAGGTATATTGATGTGGGAGAGCGTGTGGTGTATATATATAGGCACATATATGTATGTGCGTATTTTCATGCGTTTACTCATGTGTTGGTGTATATATGAACAAAGCCTCCGGCAAACACGTATCCCTTTATATCAGAAATATATTTCTTAATCAGTTCTGTCAGAGGGTTTTTTTGCGCTTAATCATTGAATGTATTCTGGGGAATTCTCCGCGTTTCTTTTCAGTTTATTTCATGCTCAAGTGATAGATGTTACCTTTCAACATCCAATAGATGATAACTATCCAACACTAGAGTTCGTTTGATGGAATTTAGTTTCCCCGGTCATTTGAGGCCTTGTGCCTGTATTAGAACATATTGTTGTTCATAATTACTCATACATGAATTTTGAAAAGTAATCTCAATTTGTTAGACCTGGCAAGTCAATATTTTTCTATTTCCCAACAATCGAAACAAAGAATACACTAATGAATATTTATTGATATAAAATTATGTAAAACCAGGAAAGTTTGAAACACAGTCTTGAATGATATATTTCTCCTTAATTGAAAACAATAACGAAAAATTATAAATCTAAAAGTACTTCCATTTTACATTTTCTTGAACTCTCAAATGCATACATACACACATACATGCATGCATACATACACACATACATAATACATACATACATACATACATACATACATACATACATACATATGTGTATGTATATATGTATGTAGGTATTATGTAGAAACAACTTTTGGTTGCAAGCTGTTTCAAACCATGTAGTAAGGCTAAATAATCGTGTTAACGTGACAGTCCCAAGAACGCAGGAACATGCCCCTCAATGCAGGCTAGGATGAGTGCGGGTGGTTGTTTTCCTACTCGTAAACATAAGGACACAGGAAATGTGTCAAGGCCGACAGCAAGCGGTCCAGCTTCCTAGGGTTAAATAGTAGTAGTATGATTCCCTTATTGGGACTGTCACGTTAAGTTGACAGTATACAACTACTTTATCGTAACACTGCTGCTTACGTCTCTCTGTGAGATTTAGAAATAGATCATTTCTAATTTAAATATATATAAGAGAGGGTTTTAAATATATATATATATATATATATATATATATATATATATATATATATATGTATATATATATATATATATATATATATATATATATATATATATATATATATATATATATATATATATATATATATATATATATATATATATATATATATATATATACATATATGCATATGTAATTTTATTGAAAACAATAGTCAGATCACTGCGAATGATAGTTATATTTTGTATGGTTATGAGTAGATAATTTTCGAAAGAAATTATTGCCTCTCTTATGTATGTATATATATATATATATATGTATATACATGTTTGTGTTAGAGAGCGAGGGAGAGACACAGAGAGAGAAATAAAGAGAGTCACACAAATGCAGAGACAGAGTTACGTACATATGATTTTTACTTTCTAGATATCTACGACATACTTGGCAAATATGTTCCCAATTACTTTAGTAGTTAACAAAACGGAAAATAAGTGCTGTGGTACATGCATACATAAATACTTACATACATACATATCTACATGCAAACATACATACAAACAAAAATACCCTGTTGTTGTTAAAATTCCAATAAACGAGGCTTGGCTCTAGTTTAGAAAACGGTTCTTTGTCTATTAGCAGGAAATCTTGAAATAAACTGAATAATGACGTATATGTATGTATATATATATATATATATATATATATATATATATATATATATATATATATATATACGTGTCTGTGTGTTTGTGTGTGGGGGGGGGGCCTGTGTGTGTCTGTGTGTGTATGTATATGCATATGTGTGTCTTATATTTAAATTACCATAGAAGTTTAATGTTCGTTCTACACGTGCATTGAATAATAATAGATTTTAACTGAATTTTTTTTTATTTCTATATTATTGAAATTTTAAATAAAATAATTAATTGAATTAATTGTGTCTAACGGAATATTGAAATATTGGGTAGTTTTGCACAATATGAAAATGAAATTCACTGATATAATATAGCCTGTAAATTCTGATAACTTTATGAAATTTTGCCTATGAAATGATAAATGCGTTGTAGTACATACACATATACGCTCACACACCACACTCACACACAGACACACATATAAGCACATATGTATAGTACATATATTTGTAAATATATGTAGATTTATATATATATATATATATATATACATATGTGTGTGTGTGTGTGTGTGTGTGTGTGTGTGTGTGTGTGTGTGTGTGTGTGTGTGTGTGTGCATATAAATGTGTCCACATGTACATAGATACATACATATATATTTAACCCGATGTATTATTAATGTATTATGAGTGAATGATGCTAGTTCCTTTGAGAATGCGATCAATGTTATTAATATTGACAAGATGTTTTGCTATGAAGAAACCTTGATATTTAGGATATAAATGCTAATATTTCATCAAATTAATATAATGTTTTTCAAAATAAATTATTTTATTAGTTAACAGATTTCAGTCATCGGACAACGTCATATTCGGGCAATACCAATGACGATGTTAGGTTTTCGTTTTTTAATACAGAACCAGTTCTTAATCTACTGCTTATTTAATCGCTCTCGGGAAGATAAGTAGAGCAACGTGACGTAACATGAGATAACGACAGGGTTTTAAATATCACAAGATATTTTTTTGCTCGATGTACCATTCTTTTCATATCCCGTGCTAGTGCACGGAAATACGCAGACGATGTCAAATGATGAAACCTCTGTGCACACTTATATATATATATATATATATATATATATATATATATATATATATATATATATATATATATATATATATATATATATATATATATATATATATACACTGCATACAAACACATACACATGCATACACACGTATTCACACACACAATCACACAATGGTAAATATGAATGACATAAATTATATAGAGTGATAAATGAACAGGTTAGACAGATAGTAAGCGAGCTAGACAGACATATATTTAGATAGATAGATAGATAGATAGATAGATAGATAGATAGATAGATAGATAGATAGATAGATAGATAGATAGATAGATAGATAGATAGATAGATAGATGAGTAAGCATTTAGTTTATACATTTACATACAGTTTTTTGTGACACCTTCACGGAATTCAGTGAAAAGAAGGTTCTTTACACGACGTAGACCATCATCACATTTATAAGAACAAACTTAAAACTGGAATTTTGGATCCATGTAATAAAAAGGTCACCTTGTACCAATGTAACGCCCTGAAAACCTAAAAACCCTTTGATCCACAGTCTCGGAGAGAGAGAGAGTGAGAGGGAGAGAGAGAGAGAGAGAGAGAGAGAGAGGGGGGAGAGAGATAGAGGGGGAGAGAGAGACAGAGAGGGAGAGAGAGAGAGAGGTTTCAAATTCCCATCGAAATAGAGATTTAGTATGTTTACAAAACAAATAGGAAAGTTGTTATAGTGTTTAAACCGGCAGATCACAGTGGGTCAGATGGTAACGGTGTAAACAAATAAATTCCTCTGTTATTCTCAAATATTATCAGGAAATGATGGAAGGATATCTGAATAAACACCAATTACAAATATCCAACACCGAAAACAATTTGTGTTCCTAAATATCAGTTAAATTGCATCGCCAATTTATTATAATAGTGCTTTAAGGATTAGTGGATTCTCTGAGAGGATCCAGTATACCCAGTTTAATGCTAACAACAACATAGCACGTAGAACTATGACTAGGAAAGTTTTGTGGTTCAACCCAGCTTTCAATATGGCCGTACGAACTAATATAGGTAAGGAATTTTTAAAATTAGTTTCTATACACGTTCAATCTGACCATAAGTTTTATAGAATATTCAACAGAAGAGCGCTTAAGATCAGCTAGTCTTGCTGCACAAACGTCGCCTCTTTGATTAGTCAGCACAACAACAAGATAATTGCTATAAATCATAATACCGATTCTTTTCCAAAAATCTGCAATTGTAAAGATGGAACCTCCTGTCCGTTGGAAGGGAGATGTCTAGAAAAAGGTATCGTGTATAGAGCCAACGTCCAGATAGAAGGCTCACACGAATATAGAACTTACACAGGGGCTTCTCAAAATTCATTCAAAACCAGGCTTTATTCGCATAAAAATTAATTCAGATACCCCGAAAATAGGACAAAGACTAGCCTGGAAAAATACGTCTGGCAATTGAAAGAAAGCGAAACCCGACCTTTCAACGTAACATGGAGGATTTTAGGTACAGCATCGCCTTACAGGCGGTGCCCACAAAAGACCAATTAAATGTGATTTGTGTCTATTAGAGAAATTCCATATCTTATTCCAAGACAAGAAAGCTTTAAACCAAAGACGCGAACTTTTAAATTCATATAGACATGCGTCTAAATTTAAAATGTCAGCTAATAACATAACATATGGGTAGTATATTTTTGATAATTTTTGATTTCTTGGAACAAGTTTGCAATCTTACTATTGGATTTGTACATCATTATACGTGATTTACTTCGCATTGCAAGAATATTATGTAGATCCCTACATCTTTTTAGAAAGCCTTCGACTATTATATGCATAGTTTACTTGTTTTTATTTTAGAATATTTTGTAAACAAATTTAACCGTTCGACATATGGGATTCTATTATGAATTTATTTTGCCCAATTTTTGTATTATACACTCAGCAATTTCTTAAAAAAGTTGTCTGCATATATATGTTAAGACCTAAAAGTATTTTTATGTGGATGTCTGTATTGTAGCAATGCATATGTATTCGTATGTGTGCGTCTATGCTTATGTATAGAGCCTATGTTTATACTTGTGCACATACATGCATGGCTTCGTGTATATGCGTGGGTAAGAGTGTATGCTTATATTTACACATACATACATATATTCGTGTGTGTGTGTCTATGTTGCATATGAGAATGTACGCTCATGCTTATACACATACATGCTTGAAAGTGTGCGTACGCATGTATGCAATTATCTTTGTGTGTATTCGCGTACATATACCTATATATCTGTATACGTGATGCTAATATACATTTTTGTATACACATAAATACGTGATCCAATTTTGTATGCGTTTTTTATATACGCTCCAGTACCTTCTTTCTTTCTTTCCTTTTTTCTCTATTTCCTTCTTTCCTTTTTTCTCTCTTTATTTCTTTCTTCCTTTCTTTCTTTCTTTCCTCGGGAAAACCATGCTTTCTCCCTTTCTGCACTAGAAACGTCCTTTATCCATACGTTACTCTTCTCAACCCTTACTTCCCCCCTTCATAAGCTTGCTTGTTCCAACGTTGAATAATTTTCGTATGTGAGCATGATTACGTGCATATATGTATATATATACATGTATATTCGTGCATGTATTTAGGTCTTACAAACATATGCCTATATACGTATATTGTCTGTACTTATGAATCTGTGTATTTTAATATATATATGTATATTGTAAATAGTCTAGTAAGCGTATTTACTGTTGTAAAATTTTTATTTTTATTTAATGCAGCGTAAATTTTATTTTAATTTAAATGTGTTAATTGAGCGATAATTCGAATATAATTATTTACAATATGTATTTTGAACCCACTTTTCAGTTTAAGGTTTTCTTTGATTTTTTAAAAATAGGATGAATCTATATCGAATTCATTTGTTTTGTTTATTTTGTTCATTGCATACCTAAGACTGTTATTTGAAACGACCAATGAAACGTGTTTTTTTTTTAAATTTATATTAGTTTTGATTGCATCGTCAGTTCTCTCCCATTTCTAACAAAATTGTCCGATGAACGGGAACGTGAAACTCTGAGTAACAGCTTTTTGTTATATTTCTGCTACTTTTAAATAATGCATATTATTCTACCTCTGGTATTTGAGTACCATTTTTTCCACCTTGTTGCGCATTTATGTGCTTACTCCGGTATATATATATGTGTGGGTGTGTGTGTGTGTGTGTGTGTGTGTGTGTATTTATATATATATATGTATATATATATATATATATATATATATTTATGTATGTATGTATGTATGTATGTAGGTAGGTAGGTAGGTTAGTATGTATCTAACCGCTCCAAATATTCAAGCACTCTAATGCTCGGTCGTTAGTTCCTTAGAGCCATAAAAAATATGAATTGCAGATTTCGTTTGTTCAACAAAGTATAAAACTTTACATATGTGATATATTCCCAAATATATTTTTTTTAAATGCAATTTTAAAACAAACTACAATTTATTTTATATTCTAAAGAAAATTCAATATATTCAAATGAGTACATTGCCTATCCTCAAATATTATATTCTATAAATTATATGTTGTACTTGAATGAAATATTTGAAAAAT